>NC_052158.1:9013665-9040473 GCF_902713615.1 Scyliorhinus canicula
GGTGGCAGCCGTTTGTCGACTTTCTTGGGGAAATTTAAAATGTCACCAGATGCAGTATTCCAAGGGGCGGGGGGTGGGGGGGGGGGGGGGGGGGGGGGGGGGGGGGGGGAAGAAAGAGGGCCGGATTGTTGTTTTATGGTTGGGGTGTGTGAAGATTGGGATGGAGGTGGAAATGATTATTATACTATGTTATGACATTGTTATTGTTTTTATTATAAAAACGTTCAAATACCTCAACAAAAATGTTTTTTTTCAAAAGTCAACGATGTTGCTGTAGATCGAGCAGATTTCCTCCCCTTAGCTTAGCTTTTTATTGAAGTTAAATTCCCTCAGCTGCCATGGTGGGATTTGAACTTTTGTCTCTGGAGCATTAGCCAAGGTCTCTCGGTTACTCAGCCAGGACTGGAACATTACCACTTGTTACCACCTCCCTTAATGTGGAGGAACATCAGAGAAACACTGAGCGCGATCTGACAGAAACCTATTGAAGTGTGGTCGTGAGCGGGAAATGCTGGGTCTTTCCCGACTGCCGACCCGGCGAGGCAGTCACCTCAACCCCTCTGAGGAATTGACCCTGGAGATCACGAGGGTGACCGAGGACAGATCGGTCACCAATGTAGAGAAGGCCACCGCCGCTGAGGAGAATATCCATCGGCCCTAAACCAGAGGACCTGTCACAGGTGAGTTGTTCATGCGAGGTTGATGAACCTTACTCAAACTGACCACATGTCCATTCTCCCGCACGATCTCCATCGGATGGTTCAGTGTGCCCCTCTACTCCTCTGAGAATACATCGGAGGAGAGCTCCGAGGATGCAATCATCAATGCCTCATGGTTGTCATCACCACCCTCCACCAGCGCAGAGAGACACAGCTCGGTGGGCAAAAGTAGTGGACAGGCTTCAGGGGCACAATCTAGTGAGCACCTCACAGTTACAGATGCACGTCAGGTGGAGGCAGGAATTTCTAGAGGAGAAAGCAGTCGGAGGTCCGTTGGATCCCAGGACCCAGCTGAGTCCCAGTCAGATGTTGAGCCTCTAGACCAGGCTATCCCAGAGCTGCTGCAGATGATAGGGTGCAGCTGTGAGATTCAGAGGGTGATGTCAGCGATACTCCAGCGGGTTAATAGCCGATTGGAGGAATCCCAAAGAATATGGGTTCAGGAGATTGCACCGGCAATATGTGGCACTGAGGCCAACACTGCTACAGTGATGATCACGGTGGTGTGGGCCAGGGTTAAGATAACAGCAAAGTATATTGTGGAGTTCACCTGACTTCTAACTGTTTATTGATTTTGGTTACGATGAGCACAAGAGTCTGCCTTTCAGGTGTTATTCAACAGAGTTCTTGGGCACTTTTAATTTAAAAAAACAAGCTTCATTCTCAGTATTTAGGTAACATTTGTATAAGCACACAGCAAAAACTTTTATCAACTACAAACATAAAGATCCCACACAGCTACAGTAATCTATGTGTAACCCTTACTGAATTCCCCCTTTTTTTTTATAAATTTAGATTACCCAATTATTTTTTCCAATTAAGGGGCAATTTAGTGTGGCCAATCCACCTACTCTGCACATTTTTGGGTTGTGGGGGCGAAACCTACGCAGACACGGGGAGAATGTGCAAACTCCACCATGCTGCCCTCTGAATTCCCCCTTAACTGTTCCAATTCAATAACAAAATCCAAGTACAGAAAAACCTTTTCAAAGGTGTGGCCCAGCACACGGCATTCTTACTGGTGTAAGACTTGTTAGTGATACTCTGTTCCCCTTTTCAAAACAGCAGCTTTGAATTCCTTCCAGCAAGAAACATCAAGCAGTTTGGAAACAGCTTTTAAAATGAAGATAGAGAGACACTTCTTTCAACCTGTGCAGTTCAAGATCAATCCAAACTCAAAGCCAAAGTAAAAACTCCCAGAGCCAAAGCCCAGCTCCACCCACATAATGACATCAATAAGCCATGTGATAAGACAAAACCATTTCTTAAAGGGACACTCCCATGACAGTGGAGAGCCTGGAGCATGATGTCAGCACCATGAATGGTGCCTTCCAAGGCATTGCTCAGTCAGTGGCAGCCATGTCTGAGCACCACAACAGCATATGAGTCGCTGGAGGACGTATTCTAGACATAGGTGGACATTTCCGAGGTGCTGCGGAGCATATCCCAGTCTGAGGTGGGCATTGCCGAGGACAGATCGGTCACCAACGTAGAGAAGGCCACCGCCACAGAGATGAATAGACCATGACCCGGTCAATGAGGGCCATATCCAGACACAGGTGGACATTGGATGGCACTGCGGAGCATGTCCCAGTCTCAGGTGGGCTTTGCCGAGACACTGTAGAGTATGGCCCGCTCACAGAGGGGCATCGCTGAGAGTATCAACACCATGATGCAGACATTGGGGAGCTGCCAGGGATGGCAGAGCAGATGATGCAGGGGCATCTGGAGCTTAATCCAACTGCCCATCCATCCCGAGGTGACCCCCAGGGCCCTACGGACACTGATTGGGAGGAGAATGTGCTGGAGGCGCACAATGTGGAATCTGTATGGATTGAGTTCAGAAACATCACGGTCCAAAAAACATCGGTAGGGGTGTCCACCAAACTGCAGTGTTAATGTTGGGAATAGCATTAGACAGGAAATGTTACATTGAACGACAAAGTACAATGAGCCTCTGACATGGTAGCTTACCGTGTAGCTAAAGAAAAAATGCCCCACACTGCAGCAGAGCGATTAATTCTCCTTGCAGCATTAGATATAGTTCGTACGGTCATAGATGAGAGGTTCGTTGAAAAAATGATAACACAGCGGCTCGCTGAATTTGTGATAATGCTGGATTTTCCATCCACACAAGATGAAGATGGCACAAAGGAACTTTCTGAATCCTGCACCCAATATGTGCATAGCCCTCACCTCCTGTGAACCTGATTGGAGTGAGACCGTGAGGACCAAGCATCTCTCATCTCTCGCATTAACGCTAAGAGAAAATGGTGGGTCGTGAAGGTCGGCCGGTGCGGGTCACGAAGGTCGGCCGGCGTGCGTCACAAAGGTCGGCTGGCGTGCATCGCAAAGATTGGCCTCCATAGATCACGAAGGTCGGCTGCCGTAGGGAGGGAAGGTCGGCCGGTGCGGGTCACGAAGGTTGGCCGGATTGTGTTGCGATGGTTGGCTGGTGTGGGTCGCGATGGTTGTCCGGCGTGGGATGCGATGGTTGGCCGGATTGCGTTGCGATGGTTGTCCGGCGTGGGAAAAGATGGTTGGCTGGTATGGGTCGTGAAGGTCGGCCAGTTGGTAAAAATGGATCGCGGAAATTTTTTTTGAGAAACACTGCCCTGGGGGGTGATGTTCCATGGCCCCCTTGTGCCCGGCTGGCGGGGCTGGAAAACGGTTTTTCTGATGGGGTTTGGCTCGCTGATCCGGAGGTGGTCCAGATGCTTCTGCACTGTCTTCTCATGTTTTTGCCGTGTAAGATACCAGTCCAGTCTGTTTCACCACGGTCCCTGGAATCCACGGGGCACCTCTCTGAAGTTTCAGATGTATATCGCGTCCCCCGGTCCAAAACGTCGGTCCTGCCTCTGGAGGTCTTGTCTCTGTTGCACTTTCCCGCTGATATCGGAGAATGTTAGGCTAAGGTGGGCCCTGAGCCTCCGGCCCATCAGCAGTTCTGCAGGTGCCACTCTGGTTGTAATGTGTGGCGTGGTGCGGTAGCTAAACAGAAAACGCGCCAGCCTCGTCTCCACGGATCCTGTGGCCTATTTCCTCAAACCCTTCTTGAAAGTCTGCACTGCTCGTTCAGCCAGACCATTTGGGGAAGGTGGGCTGTCCGGATGTGTTCACCCAGTTTGTCTTCATGAAACATGCAAACTCCTTGCTAGTACGCGGGGTACCGTTGTCCACGACTGATATCACTGGGATTCCAAGGATACTGAATGAGGAATGAGAGTCGTAGCTTTTTAACATTGACCTTGGAATTAGTCAACGGCATTACCTGGATGTACAGCCATTTGGAATGGGTGTCTGCCATCAGCAAAAATATTGAGCCTTGAAAAGGTTTGGCAAAATCTGCATGTAGGTGCACTCAAGGCCGGCCCGGCCATTCCCATTGGTGGAGGGGCCAGGCTGGTGGGAGTTCTTATGTTCCGGGAACACGCAGGGCTGGGGTTCTCCGAGCCTCCGTGGCGAAATCGCGCTCAGCGATTGGTGTCTCAGACCCGCAGCATTGGGACGTGATTCTCCGCGGGACGGTGAATCGCCGCCAGCCGTGTGCGCTCAATCCATGAGGTGCCAGTCGGGAACGCCCCGTGGTGATTCTCCACGATCGACCGGGCAAATTCCTGCCGAGTTCCGCCAGCATGGTTCTAACCTTGCTCCACCCATCGGGAGCTCGGACTCGCGGCCGCGCTGCCGTCCTGGTGGGGGGATCAGACTCCGGGGAAGGGAGCCTCCACGGCGGACAGGCCCGCGATCGGGGGCTACCGATCACCAGCGCGCGCGATCCGGGGTGGGCCTATCTTCTTCCACGCTGGCCCGTGGTGTGGCTCCGCCATGTTGCGTGGAGGCCGGCGCGAATAAGGCCGCCGCGCGCACGCACAGACCCGCGGCCAGAAGTGCAGGGCCCCGTATCGGCAGCAGGAGCTGTGTGGCACAGCCGGGGTCCTGCGGTCCCTCTTAAAACCGGAGAATCACTTCGGACTTTTTGGAAAAAGTCTGGAGCGACTCGCGCCCGTTTTCCGGCGGGCATGGGGACATAGCCCCATTTTCGGAGAATCCCGGCCAAAGTGCATTAATGGGCCATTTGCTTGATATCGCCATCCAAGCCTGGCCACCATATGTCGCTCCTGGCTAACATTTTCATCTTTGACACCCCTGGATATTCATTGTGTAGATGTTGAAGTATGGCCTATCTGCCCTGACTGGGATCATGCCAGCTCCCCTCAGGAGGATGCTGTCCTCCACACGGAGCTCTTGCTGCTTGGTCTCAATAACCCACACCTCCTTAGGCAGTTTCCCTTGCTGACCCCCAGTAAGACAACATGGCATAACTTCACCAAGACTGGGTCCTTCTGCGCCCAATCCTGAAGTTATGTGGCAGTGAACGGTAAGGTATCCATTTTTAAAAATAAATTTAGGGTAGCCAATTATTTTTTCCAATTAAGGGGCAATTTAGCGTGGCCAATCTACCTAACCTGCACGTCTTTGGGTTGTGGGGGTGAAACCCACGCAGACACGGGGAGAACGTGCAAACACCACACGGACAGTGACCCAGGGCCGGGATTCAAACCCGGGTCCTCAGCGCCGTAGGCAGCAATGCTAACCACTGTGCCATCGTGCTGCCCTACGGTAAGGTATCCATAAAATTTAAGGTTGTTCCAACTTCGGCAAAACTTTGTGGGGGGAGGTGGGAAGCACGTCTGCAACGTGAGCCAGCTCACAGTGTGCGCGTTTGCGAACTGCGTGCCTGGGTGATACTCATACACATACTCGCACGCCACAAACAATAGGGCCCATCGCTGTATCCGGGCAGATGCTATTGGCGGAATCACTGTGTCCTCTTTAACCGGCCCAAGCAATGGCTTACAGTCCGTTATGATGGTGAACTGACACACATACACGTACTGGTGGAATTTCTTAATTGCAAAAAATGATGGGCAGCTCTACTTTCTCGATCTGAGCATAGTTGTGCTCCGCAGCGGCCAAAGTCCACGATGCAGATCCTGATCACAGCCGTCGCCGCTTCACCTTGGCAAAGGTGCTCTCCACGCCCACTCCAGATGTTTTTTCAATAGCGCATGCAGTGGTGCAAGGCCGGTCATCAAGTTGGGGATAAATTTCTTGTAACAATTCACAAGACCCACGAATTACCACGATTTGGTCATGTTCTCAGGCGTGGGGGCTTCTTTGACCGCTTGCGCCTTCTGTTCTACTGGGTGCAGACCGTCTCGGTCGACACAATACCCGAAGTACGTGACCTCTTTCTTGATAAAAAATGCATTTTCCTCTCTTGAGGCGGCGCCTGTCTTGGAAAACTGCAGAGGACTTCCTCCAAGTAGTTCGGGTGTTTCTTTCCGTAGCTCCGGTGACCATGACATCATCCAAATAAACCGTCACTTGCCATCGTCCTTGGAGGATGTTCTCTATGTCTCTCTTGAAAATAGTGCAAGCCGATGGCAACCGTGTATATTCGTAGAGGCCACTGTGGGTATTAATGGTCCCAAATTTTATAGAAGCTGCTTTGCGCTCCAATTGGTGGTATGTGTGACTCGTGTTGAGTTTAGAAAGAGTGTCCTCCAGCCACCTTTGGGTAGAGGTCCGCTATTTGTGGCATCAGGTGTCTGTCCAAACGGGAAGCCGTGTTCACTGATAGCTTGTAATCCCCACACAGGCCGATGGGTTTATCTGGTTTCAGTACCAGGACCACAGGCACTGTCCAAACTGCAGATTGTAGCGGCCAGATGATTCCCAGGCTTTCCAAATGGTTCAGCTCATCCTTTACCTTTATCAGCAATGTATAGGGGACTGGGCAGGACCTCCAGTACTTCAGTTAGGCCTCAGGCTCCACATGAATGTTGGCCATGGCACGTTTGATCTTCCTGAGGCCCTCCTGGAAAACCTTCAGATACTTCCCCAGGACTTTCAGGTACTTTGTATAATTCCCCAGTGCCCATCCTGAAATTCCGTGGACTCTGTAGCCAATCACAGCCAAGCAGATTTAGGCCAGAGCCCCCTACTGTGATCAAGGGCAATCTGACGGACTGCAGTCCGTAGACAACTGGAGTACCCGCAATAGCTACTGGCTCCCGCGTACATTGCCAACCTCCCCGTGTACATTGCCAACCCTCCCCGTGTACATTGCCAACCTCCCCGTGTACATTGCCAACCCTCACAGTGAACATTGCCAACCCTCCCAGTGAACATTGCCAACCCTCCCCGTGTACATTGCCAACCTCCCCGTGTACATTGCCAACCCTCCCCGTGTACATTGCCAATCCTCCCCGTGTACATTGCCAACCCTCCCCGTGTACATTGCCAACCTCCCCGTGTACATTGCCAGCCCTCCCCGTGTACATTGCCAATCCTCCCCGTGTACATTGCCAACCTCCCTGTGTACATTGCCAACCTCCCCGTGTACATTGCCAACCTCCCCGTGTACATTGCCAACCCTCCCCGTGTACATTGCCAACCTCCCCGTGTACATTGCCAACCTCCCCGTGTACATTGCCAACCTCCCCGTGTACATTGCCAACCCTCCCCGTGTACATTGCCAACCTCCCCGTGTACATTGCCAACCCTCCCCGTGTACATTGCCAACCTCCCCGTGTACATTGCCAATCCTCCCCGTGTACATTGCCAACCCTCCCCGTGTACATTGCCAACCCTCCCCGTGTACATTACCAACCTCCCCGTGTACATTGCCAACCTCCCCGTGTACATTTCCAACCTCCCCGTGTACATTGCCAACCTCCCCGTGTACATTGCCAACCTCCCCGTGTACATTGCCACCTCTTCTTGGTGTCCCTCATATTCAGATGCTGCACTCCCATCCTGATCTTTCGAACGTCTTGTGTCCCATCACTGAAAGTTCAGCTCCCGTGTCCAGTTCCATTAAAAGTGGGTGACCATTCACCTGGACAGTCATTTTGATGGGGGAAATCTACCTTGTGATGCTGTAATTCAGCTGTATGCACGTGTCTTCATCAGGCTGTTCTTTGTGGAGGGTCCTGGCTCTAGGCAGACATCTCCCTCGACGAGGGTGACGTGTTTGTTGGCTGACCTGGCGTTGCTGGTCCCTGCAATTTCTCCGACGCAGGTGCCGCACCTCTGAGTCCTCCTCCAGTGGTTCCGGGGAGATTTCCCGCCTGGCTGCAGCGGCCCTTGGTTGATGTGCTCAGCCCCAACGATGTTCGGGTAAGGGCGGGGTCACAGAGGCTCTGCCCCTCGGGGGGACGGCTCATCTGAATGGGGGGGAGGGGGGCATCCTACACTGTGCATCTCTGACATTCCTGGACTCCCTTTTCCGTGCTCTCGAGTGAGAGGGAGATCTCGAGAGTGCGAGGGAGATCTCGAGAGTGCGAGGGAGATCTCGAGAGTGAAAGCGAGATAGATCTCGATGGTCCTTTTTGGGTCCAATGTCGGTTTGGAGAGCAATTTCCGCTGGGACACCATATTGTTAATTCCACACTCCAGGCGATCTTGTGGCATCTGCAGTAAGGATTGTCCGTAATCGCAGTGCTCTGGTAGTTTACGTTAATGTGCCAGAAACTCAGTAACAGATTCCCACCGAGTTCTCTCAGCTGTACTGAATCAGAGTCTTTGGACAATGACCGACAGCTTGGGGTCATAGTGATTCATTACAAGCGCCATTAATTCATCAAACATCTTGAGTCTGGGGCCGCAGGGTAGGTTAGGCTCTTTATGACACTGAAAGTGGGCACCCCACAGGCAGTCAAAAAATCACCTTCTAGCAGCTTCCCCCAATAATAGCGTCACCCTCAAAAAATAGCCCATCTGCTCCGAGTGCTGAGCACAGTCTTCCACACTCGTGTCAAACGTTCGAGTCTACCAGAGCGGCTTTTTTGAAACTGTGTTAACCCTACTCTGCTGTGTTGAGATGCAGCCGTTGTGTGAGTGTGCAGCAGCGCTGTCTGTAGTTCCGTTTTATCCTCATCGTCAGTATTGTAGTCAATGAGATGCCCCGAAAAGGTAAGTCAAAAGTAGTTTATTTCCTACTCACAGTTATGAAATACAGCAACTGATCAACACTGCAAGTCCCAGCCAGCACCATCCTGAGAGGCTGACACTCCTCAAGCCAACTTCTATTTCGGGGAATTAATGAGCCCGGTGGAGGGTCTCAGTCCTTCAGCAGAACAGCTCATATCCCACGATCGGGACATCCCCATGGGTCTCGTGGGGTTATAACAATTCACTGCTCCCAATGCGATCTCCTCTACATTGGAGTGTCAAAAAGCAGACTGGGTCACCACTTCGCGGAATGCCTTTGGTCAGTTCGTGAACATGACCCCAACCTTCCTGTTGCTACCATTTTAACTCAGCACCTTGTTCTCGTGCCCACACGTCCGTCCTTGGCCTGCTGCAATGAAGCTCGGATCAGTCTGGTGGAGCAGAATCTCATCTTCCAGTTGGACATGTTGCAGCCCTCGGGACTCAACATTGAGTTTGGCAGCTTCAGATTGTGACCTTTCTCCTCCAACTTAAACCCCTTTTAAAAATATCTCATTGGTGTATTGCCTCAGTGCCAATCCCCCCTCCTCCCACTCCTACACCAGGCCATCTATCTTTTGTTCTTAAAGTTGCTACTCTTCATTGCAATCTCCTAAAGCTCAAACACTTTCCCTCCACATTCTCCCTCCTTTCAGTTTTGTTGAAGAGTCAAGGGACTCGAAACGTTGACCCTGCTTCTCCCCTGACAGATGCTGCTGAGTTTCCCAGCATCCTCTGTTCTTGCTTCAGATTCCAGCATTTGCAATGGCTGCCGTGAAGCGGAGAATGTTGCCCACTCAGACATTTCTTCTCTCTGAGAGTCGTTGATCTTCCCGATTCTCTTCCACAGAGACAGCTGACGTTGGGTCATTGAATATATTCAAGTCTGTGTTGTACAGATTTACAATCAACAGGAGCGTTAAGGGTTTTGAGGTGGGGGACCGATGAGGACAGGCAGGAAAGTGGAGTTAAGGCCATAATTAAATCAAGATTTTACGTACGTCAGCACGGTGGTGCAGTGGTTATTATTGCTGCCTCACGGCGCCGAGGTTCGATCCCGGCTCTGGGTCACTGTCCGTGTGGAGTTTGCACATTCTCCCCGTATTTGCGTGGGTTTCGCTCCACAAGCCAAAGATGTGCAGGGTAGGTGGACTGGCCACGCTAAATTGCCCCTTAATTGGAAAAAATTAATTGGGTACTCTAAATTTATTTAAAAAAAAGATTTTACAGCAGGTAAATGATCCAAATGACCAACTCCTGCTCTTATTTCTAAACCTGGAGCTCCAGGTTTAGACAGCCAGGGTGGAATTCTAACTGTGATGTGCAATTCCCTTTGGCAGATCTGGAAGCGTGCACCATTCCTCTCTCCCTATCCCAGTTCCTGTGAATTCTAATTAAAAATGAAAATTCCGGCAGCACACATGGGAGACACGTGCTATTCCGCAGTGTGAAAGGTTTTCACTGGTGAAAGCCACTGTCAGCTGACAATGTGCAGCTACGGGTGGGCTAATGAATAAGCTCTTGGTCCATCCGGGAGACTGCATTGCTGCCAGAACACCAGTACTGCACAGTCCCAGATTGTTCAGGAATCCATTGGAAGAATCCATCAGAACCCTCAGTCCCTTCTCAAACCTCTTTCCCCTTCATTCCCCCCCACCCCCTTACTACTGGTTCAGTGACACAAACCCCTCCACCTCAGTGTCCTCCCCCTCCACATTGTCTCTCTTCTTCATGTCGCAACAGACCAGCCCCACAGTTCAGCGATGCCTCCCTGCAGCTTCTCCTCCAGTCCGTCAGGGAAAGGTGGAAGATGCCCTTTCCTCCAGATGCCCCTCCCGCCTGACCAAGGCAGTCTGGAGGGAGGCTGCAGAGGAAGTGAGCGGCTATGTCATCCATCCAATAACCTGGGTCCAGTACAGGAAAGGGTCAGCGCCCTCCTTTGTTGCTCCAGGGTAAGTGTCAGTGTTGTATATTTACAAGGATTCTCTCGTAGGGTCATCAATAATCTGTCTGTGTAAATGGGCAGCTTTGTCAGAAGAGTGAATGTGTGATCAGCCTTAGTGCCAGATGGCAATCGAGGCCAAAGTGGGACCATGCGACTGACTGCCCAGTATGTGCATGAAGACAAGGGGATTAGATGTGACTTGACCTGTCACAAACTCTACATCATCAAGCAGGATAAGCAGACCCATAATGTGAAGGAGAGGAGATGGGCAGGGGGTGGAGTGGCTGACTCTGGCTTCTCTCAGCAGCTAAGAGGACGAGATGGTCGTGTTTAGATTCAGGAGCACAATCTGGTGAACACACCACAGGCATGTGGCTGAGAGAGGGTGCGGAGGCCGGGTCCCCTGAGGACAGGAGGATGGCTGGGGATCACACCCCTGTTGAGCCCAACGCTGATGGGCCTCTGGTCCTGGCTACAAGAAGTCAGCTGGACATACATAGAACATGATGTACCATCAATTGGACGTGAGGCACGATGAAGGTCCAAACTTAGGCTTTAATCAGCTAGTTGTTAGCCCGGTGGTCGACTACAGAGAAAGATCGACCACCGGGAACATCTGGGTACTTATACCCCACCTCGGAGGCGGGGTCTACTTGCCTCTCGACCAATTGGTGAGCAGTCACATGACTAGTCCCACCCAATCAGACGAGAGGCACATGACCAGCCCGAGCCAATGGGAAACCAATGCTCTGCACCAATGGCAGTGCTCCGATTCATGCCACTACAGAACATAGAACATTACAGCGCAGTACAGGCCCTTCGGCCCTCGATGTTGCGCCGACCTGTGAAACCCCTCTAAAGCCCATCTACCCTGTCGTCCATATTATCTGTCTGTGTTAGAGCATGGGTTAGGAGGGGAAAATATGGCGGCGATGCCGGAGATTGTTGCAGCTTTGCATGGGGTATGGCGGAGTCTATGAATGTCATATCCCAGGCATTAGAGCGGAAAATTAGTGGCATCTTCTCATCTTCCCCAAAATTGACCCCATTATCTCCCTGGCAAAGATGCACAGACTCTGTGTGATTCTTCTCCACATGTTGAAGGAATGAAAGTCTTTGTGATTCACAAATGCTGCTGGCGGGTTACAGGAACTCCAAAGTCGACATGATGACCCCGAGGGGAATGAACGATGGCGCCGAACGCCATTGAACTCACTAATTGGCTGTCATCATCGACGGGGAAGTGGCTGAAGATATAGATGTCATTGGTCGCCTCCTTTATGTACCTGGGTTGTGCCAACCTTGGAAATGCCACATGCCACCCGTTGTGCCCCGGAAACCACCGCTGGTGAAGAAAGTGATCACCGCAGTTACCTTGACAGCCAATGACATGTGGTTCCACCAAATCCACATGACAACAGGTCTTGATGAAGAATCCCCAGTATCTCGGTGATGATTTCTTGGGACATCTCAGTTGTCTCTGGTATTGCTCTCGGAGATCTGAAGGTAATTAGTTCTTATCCTAAGGACCTGGTAACATAAGAACATAAGAACATAAGAACTAGGAGCAGGAGTAGGCCATCTGGCCCCTCGAGCCTGCTCCGCTATTCAATGAGATCATGGCTGATCTTTTGTGGACTCAGCTCCACTTTCCGGCCCGAACACCATAACCCTTAATCCCTTTATTCTTCAAAAAACTATCTATCTTTACCTTAAAAACATGTAATGAAGGAGCCTCAACTGCTTCACTGGGCAAGGAATTCCATAGATTCACAACCCTTTGGGTGAAGAAGTTCCTCCTAAACTCAGTTCTAAATCTACTTCCCCTTATTTTGAGGCTATGCCCCCTAGTTCTGCTGTCACCCGCCAGTGGAAACAACCTGCCCGCATCTATCCTATCTATTCCCTTCATAATTTTAAATGTTTCTATAAGATCCCCCCTCATCCTTCTAAATTCCAATGAGTACAGTCCCAGTCTACTCAACCTCTCCTCATAATCCAACCCCTTCAGCTCTGGGATTAACCTAGTGAATCTCCTCTGCACACCCTCCAGCGCCAGTACGTCCTTTCTCAAGTAAGGAGACCAAAACTGAACACAATACTCCAGGTGTGGCCGCACTAACACCTTATACAATTGCAACATAACCTCCCTAGTCTTAAACTCCATCCCTCTAGCAATGAAGGACAAAATTCCATTTGCCTTCTTAATCACCTGTTGCACTTGTAAACCAACCTTCTGTGACTCATGCACTAGCACACCCAAGTCTCTCTGAACAGCGGCATGCTTTAATATTTTATCGTTTAAATAATAATCCCGTTTGCTGTTATTCCTACCAAAATGGATAACCTCACATTTGTCAACATTGTATTCCATCTGCCAGACCCGAGCCCATTCACTTAACCTATCCAAATCCCTCTGCAGACTTCCAGTATCCTCAGCACTTTTCGCTTTACCACTCATCTTAGTGTCATCTGCAAACTTGGACACATTGCCCTTGGTCCCCAACTCCAAATCATCAATGTAACACAATAATGCCCGTCCTTAACGATGCTTGCCCTGGATATCTGGACAGTTTCCCCATCTAGTCCTGCCTATTGTTGGCAGTGTGGCCTTAGTTGGTGGCCAGAGCTCTCTTAGAACCATAGAATCCCTATACTGCAGAAAGAGGCCATTCAGCCCATCGAGTCTGCACCGACCCTACAAAAGTACAGTACACCCCATCCAGTCTCACTCACCCCCCCTATCCCTGTAAACCCACAAAATCTTTGGACATCAGTAGGCAATTTAGCATGGCCAATCCACTTCACCAGCACATCTTTGTACCCCCTTTGTGTCCTGTCCTCCTCCTCCTGAGGTTGCAGGAATACTGGGGCATTGAGACTCATGGGTATTACAGAAATTGCTGTATTAACAGTCAGACATAGAGATGAGAACATGCTTGTCCATGGTTTTTATCCATTGAACTAATGAGCAGTGAATTATTTCATTCTCACATTGTCCACCCACCCAACACAGATCCTCCTCCACTTCAATCTGCATCCCTTAATGTGAAGCCTTACAAAATGTGAGCATGGAACTTTGAGCATCATCCTTGCACCTACAACCCTCTTCCTGTCACCTTCACGCTTTTCCCCATCACCCTTCACCCACCCAACATTACCATCTTTCCTCTGTGTCCTTTGAGCCTCCCCCTTACCCATGGCCCTGTCACCTCGGACCTGCACATGCTTTCTCTGCTTCCTGGCCTACATCTAATGGTAATAATCATCTTTATTAGTGTCACAAGTAGGCTTCCATTAATACTGCAATTAAGTTACTGTGAAAATCCCCTCGTCGCCACATGCTGTTGCCTGTGACACAGAGGGAGAATTCAGAATTCCAATTCACCTAACAGCACGTCTTTCGGGACTTATGGGAGGAAACTGGAGCACCCGGAGGAAACCCACGCAGACACGGGGAGAACATGTAGACTCTGCACAGACAGTGACCCAGCCGGGAATCAAACCCGGGTCCCTGGCACTGTGAAGCAACAGTGCTAACCATTGTGCTGCCGTGCTACCCTGCAATGCCACCTGACTGTGTAATACATCTGAAAAGATGCCCACTCCAACCCTCAAATATCTTGTCATCACCCTTAATGTTTTTGTCTGCCCTCCAAGATCTTTGAACACTCGACCGTGACATTGAACCTGTGCCGAATTAAACTCGACTTCTCCCTGTGACTGTGTCTGTTTATTCCTCTACCCCACATCCTGAATTCGACCCACAGAATCAGAATGTTGACTGCAACAACCTGCCTTCTGGACCCCTCAATCATCTCACCTTCCTTGTGTTCCCATCCCATCCTCCCCGAGTACCAAATCATCTCACCTTCCCTGTGTTACCATCCCATCCTCCCCTGAGTACCAAATCGTCTCACCTTCCCTGTGTTACCATCCCATCCTCCCGAGTACCAAATCGTCTCACCGTCCCTGTGTTACTATCCCATCCTCCCCTGAGCACCAAATCATCTCACCTTCCCTGTGTTACCATCCCATCCTCCCCTGAGTACCAAATCATCTCACTTTCCCTGTGTTACCACCACATCCTCCCATGAGTACCAAATCATCTCACCTTCCCTGTGTTACCATCTTCTCCTGAGTACCATTGTGGCACAGCGGCACAGTGGTTAGCACTGCTGCCTCACAGCACCAGGGACCTGAGTTCAATTCTATGACTGTCTGTGTGGAGTTTACACTTTCTCCCTTGACTGTGTGGGTTTCCTCTTGGTGCTCTGGTTCCCTCCCACAGTACAAAGATGTGTAGGTAAGTTGGGGTTCTGGTTACGGGGATAGGGTGGGGGAGTGGGCCTAGGTAGGGTACTGTTTCAGAATGCCAGTGCAGACTCAATGGGCCAAATGGCTTCCTCCTGCACTGCAGGAATTCTATATTCTATATGCCAGCACACCCAGGACACCAGGCCCTTCACTCCTACACATCTCCCTGCACCCAAACCTCACTCTCTATCCTCCGTGACATCGCTCTTCCACACTGTCCTGCACCCAAGACCCAATGTTTCAATCCTCACCACCTCAACTGCCCCACCCAACCCGATCCCTAACTTTCCTGTCCCGAGTCTCAATACAGGCTACTATTCTCCTGCTCTCCTCCCTTGTATATAGAGTTCCACAAGGAAAATCATTGACTTTAGACACAGCTGCACAGTGCTGACTGGTGTATGTTAAGTAATGGGTTAAGAGACATTGCAATTAGTTATCTCATTTATGTTAAGTGTTCAATGATTGACACTGATATGTAAAGGGGCTTCAGGTGGCCTCTGGAGCTGGTGATGTGTAGAGTTTTGGGCAGAGTCAGTTGCAACAAATAAAAGTGTGTTGGTGAAAAAGGAGCAGAACTTTTGCCCCTTCATACCACAGCATTTAATACATCTAACAATTGGTAGCACGTACACCTCAGGGACTACAGCGGTTGAAGAAATGGTGATCAATAAATGTTGACCGAGCCAACGATGCTCAAATCCTGTGAAAGAATTTGTAAAATGCTTGATTTGTGCCTGAAGTGTTTCCACCTTGAAGACCTGGAATTGCTCATTTACTGCCTCCAGTTGGGAATTTGAAATTGTTATTGTCGGTGTCTTGGGGAGCAGGATGGTCACAGGGGGAAGTGGAGTGAGAAGGGGGATGTGAATGGAGAGGGTGCCAATGAATTGATCAGAGATAGTCTGATCGATAAGTGACAGTGTGAAAATAGCAAGGCCCCATGAGTTCCCAAGATTCAAATAGTTCTGTCCACAAAATAAATGATGAATAGAGACAACTGCTCATAAGCTCAGAATGATGAAGATGCTCCCTAAATATTAACCCATTACTGCCCATGTTTAATCAGAATGGTGTATTAGGTAATGCCATTGGCTGATTGGATAGTGCGTGTGACTGAGATACGGCTCATTCTGTCAGCGCTGAAACATTTAGTGAAAAACATGGGGAGAATTTTACGATGATGGGTTTTACAGTCCTGCCGATGTCGATGGGCCTGTGAATACTCGCCACATTTTACTGACTCACCCCCACCGCGTCGGGAATGTAAAATCACACCATCACTTGTAAATTCTGTCACGTCTTAAACTTGAGTCTTATCATTTTAAAATGTGATCACTGTTCATATTGTCACACTTTCATTCTCAATCTGTTTCAGAGTTGAAATGAAAATGAAATGAAAATCGCTTATTGTCACGAGTAGGCTTCAAATGAAGTTACTGTGAAAAGCCCCTAGTGGCCACATTCCGGCGCCTGTTCGGGAAGGCTGTTACGGGAATCAAACCGTGTTGCTGGCTTGATTGGTCTGCTTTCAAAGCCAGCGATTTAGCCCTGTGCTAAACAGCCTGTTTATTTTTATATTCAGATATGAAGCATATTGAGTTGTGTTCTGGTTGCAGATCCATACTAACACATTCCTGTGTTCTTGACTTCCAGAACTCCAGCTGTTTTGTACTTTGGAAGGTAAGCTGTTTAAGAACCATTTCAGAACTCGGATTTACAGTGACTGAATAATGGATTGTGGAATGTTGTATCACAAAACCGTCAACTTTTCATTAATTTTTCTCCACATCAGTCCCCTTGTGACCTTTCACCTTTGAGCCTGGGTAGTCAGTAGATTAGATATTATCCTTTTCTGGTGTAATTGGTTAGATTTTGTCCTTCCTCAATTAAGAGTTTTCCAGCATTATATAATTATTCTTTGCTGCCTGTTCTTGAAAATTACTCTTCCCTTGAGGATTAGTACTTGGAACTATGATGTTGCCATTACAGAGACCTGGTTGAGGGAAGGACAGGATTGGCAGCTAAACATTCCAGGATTTAGATGTTTAGGCGGGATAGAGGGGGATGTAAAAGGGGTGGAGGAGTTGTGCTACTGGTTCAGGAGAATATCACAGCTGTACTGCGGGAGGACACCTCAGAGGGCAGCGAGGCGATATGGGTAGAGATCAGGAATAAGAAGGGTGCAGGCACAATGTTGGGGGTTTACTACAGGCCTCCCAACAGCCAGCGGGAGATAGAGGAACACATAGGTAGACAGATTTTGGAAAGGAGTAAAAGCAACAGAGAGACAGAGACAGCACTGTTTTGTGAAGGGGAGGGCGTGTCTCAGTAACTTGATAGAGTTTTTCGAGGAGGTTACAAAGATGATTGATGCAGGTGGGGCAGTGGATGTTGTCGATATGGACTTCAGTAAGGCCTTTGACAAGGTCTCTCATGGCAGACTGGTACAAAAGATGAAGTCACACGGGATAAGAGATGAGCTGGCAAGTTGGATACAGAACTGGCTAGGTCATATAAGGCAAAGAGTAGCAATGGAAGGGTGCTTTTCTGATTGGAGGCTGTGACTAGTGGTGTTCAGCAGGGATCAGTGCTGGGACCTTTGCTGTTCGTAGTATATAGAAATGATTTGGAGGAAAATGTAACTGGTCTGATTAGTAAGTTTGCAGACGACACAAAGGTTGGTGGAATTGCGGATAGCGATGAGGACTGTCAGAGGATACAGCAGGATTTAGATCGTTTGGAGACTTGGGCGGCGAGATGGCAGATGGAGTTTAATCAGGACAAATGTGAGGTAGTGCATTTTGGAAGGTCTAATACAGGTAGGTAATATATAGTGAATGGTAGAACCCTCAAGAGTATTGACAGTCAGAGAGATCTTGGTGTACAGGTCCACAGGTCACTGAAAGGGGCAACACAGGTGGAGAAGATAGTCAAGAAGGCATACGGCATCCTTGCCTTCATTGGCCGGGGCATTGAGTATAAGAATTGGCAAGTCATGTTGCAGCTGTATAAAACCTTAGTTAGGCCACACTTGGAGTATAGTGTTCAATTCTGGTCACCACACTACCAGAAGGATGTGGAGGCTTTAGAGAGGGTATCTTGAAACCCATCGGACAAGGAATCCCCAGCTTCTGTCACAATATGACAGACTTCTTACAGAAACTCAGCACCCATGGACCAGTTGGACCAGGAACATTCCTCATCACAATGGACGTTTCAGCACTCTACACCAGCATCCCCCATGACAACGGCATTGCTGCAAAAGCCTCAGTACTCAACACCAACAACTGCAAATCTCCAGATGCAATTCTGTAACTCATCCTCTTCATCCTGGATCACAACGTCTTCATCTTCCACAAGAAGTTCTTCATCCAGACACACCAAACAGCCATGGGGACGAAATTTGCACCTCAATATGCCAACATCTTCATGCACAAGTTCGAACACGACCTCTTCACCGCACAGGACCTTCAACCGACGTTATACACCAGATACATCAATGATGTTTTTTTCCTTTGGACCCATGGCGAAGAATCACTGAAACGACTACATGATGACATCTATAAGCTCCATCCCACCATCAGACTCACCATGGACTACTCTCCAGAATCGGTTGCGTTCTTGGACACACTCATCTCCATCAAGGACGGTCACGTCAGCACTTCACTTGACCGCAAGCCCATGGATAACCTCATGATGCTCCACTTCTCCAGCTTCCACCCTAAACACATTAAAGAAGCCATCCCCTATGGACAAGCCCTCCGTATACACAGGATCTGCTCAGACGAGGAGGAATGTAACAGACATCTGCAGACGCTGAAAGACACCCGCGTAAGAACGGGGTATGGCGCTCGACACATCGATCGACAGTTCCAACGCGCAACAGCAAAAAAAATCGCACCGACCTCCTAAGACAAACACGGGACACAACAGACAGAGTACCCTTCGTCATCCAGTACTTCCCTGGGGCTGAGAAACTAAGACATCTTCTTCGCAGCCTTCAAAACGTCATCGATAAAGATGAACATCTTGCCAAGACCATTCCCGTACCCCCACTTCTTGCCTTCAAACAACCACGCAACCTCAAACAAACCATTGTTTGCAGAAACTACCCAGCCTTCAGGAGAACAGCGACCACGACACCGCACAACCCAGCCATGGCAATGTTTGCAAGACGTGCCAGATCATCAACATGGGTACCACAATTACACGTGAGAACACCACCCACCAGGTATGCGGTACATACTCACGCGACTCGGCTAACGTTTTGTACCTTATACGCTGCAGGAAAGGATGTCCCGAAGCGTGGTACATTGGTGAGACTATGCAGATGCTGCAACAACAGATGAACGGACATCACGAGACAACAACCAGTCAGGAATGTTCCTTTCCAGTCGGGGAACACTTCAGCCGTCAGGGGCATTCAGCCTCTGATCTTCAGGTAAGGGTTCTCCAAGGCGGCCTTCAGGATCTGCGACAATGCAGAATCGCAGAGCAGAAACTGATAGCCAAGTTCAACACGCCTGAGTACGGCCTCAACTGGGACCTTGGATTCATGTTGCATTACATTCACCCCCACCATCTGGCCTGGGCTTGCAAAATCCTACCAACTGTCCTGGCTTGAGACAATTCACACCTCTTTAACCTGGGGTTACCCCTCTCTCTGGATCTGTAAAGACTTAATTAGTTGAAATGGGCACATTCAAAGTATCATCTTGCATCTTTGACTTTGTCTATATATATGTTTCTGGAACCTACCTCTTCATTCACCTGAGGAAGGAGCAGTGCTCCGAAAGCTAGTGATTTGAAACAAAGCTGTTGGACTTTAAGCTGGTGCTGTAAGACCTCTTACTGTGCTCACCCCAGCCAAACGCCGGCATCTCCACATCACACTGAAGCAGGACAGAGGGGTGGGGAGGCACCTCTCCCCCTCTGCAGACCGGCAGCAGCCGTGCCTCCCTCCAGGCTTCAGAAGCAGAAAAAGCAGCAAATAAAACAAAACAAAACCCCAGGTCTGCAAACAGTTTTGCAGCCAAACAGCAGGAGAGCAGAGAGACACACACAACCTGCAGCCACTTGGAGCTCTTGGGGAATGTGAGCTTCCCTGATGAGGGGCGGGGGGGGGAATCATTAACTTTTGCTTTGTATAAATAGAGCCGGCTGGTTAGGTACCGGCTAGAGAGGAGACCAGCAGCGAAATACTGGTGCTGTGTGAATACTTGTGTAAATAACGTTAAGTATTGTTTGACTCAAGAACTCATGTTGGACTCTTTCACCTCATCTCTGTCTTAAATTGGTGACCCCTTATTTTGAAACGGTGACCCCTCGCTCCAGATTCTCCTACAAGAGGAAACATCATCTCCCCCACCCTGTCAGTCCCCCTCAGGATATTACAGGTTTTGATCAACCACATGCTTTGCTGGGTGATGTCATGTTCCCTCTTGGCTGTGTAACAGAGAGACAGAGGTGTTCCCCCATCTTGTCTGTGTGAGTGAAAGGTGATGGTGTGGTATGGAGGGACTGATGTGTTCACTCCTGGACAAAGGTCAAATATATGAGAATTCCCAGTCTGTTGCCAGCGCTTTCATGAATCTCTCTGATGCTCCTGTCTGGCAAATGTATTTGCGACTTTCCAAGTGTACATCTACTAAGCGACCAATATGTATGGTCATCTCGAGGTGATGGAACTCTGTCCCTCTCACCCAAATTTGTTTCCTTCTACTCGCACCTAAAGCTGTGAGTGTCTCACTCTGCAGTTGTCTACATCAGTGTTTATCAAACCTTTTTGCCAGGACCAATTTTTCTCAACCAGCTAACCTTTGGGATCCACGCCGGCCGACCATCGCGACCCACGCCGACCGACCATCGCGACCCACACCGACCGACCTTTGCGACCATTGCCGACCGACTTTTGCAACCCACACCGACTGACCTTTGTGACCCACACCGACCAATCTTTCTGACCCACGTCGACCTACCTTTGTGACCACGCCGACCGACCTTTGTGACCCATGCCAAACGATCTTTGTGACCCATGCCAACCGACCTTTGTGACCCACGCCGACTGACCTTTGCGACCCTAGCCGACCGACTTTTGCGACCCACGTCGACCAACCTTTGTGACCCACACTGACTGACCGACCTTTGTGACCCACGACAGCCGACCTTTGCGACCCACGCCAGCCGATCTTTGCGATCCACGCCGCCCAAACTTCAAAACCCACCATTTCTGCTTAATAATAATTAATAATCCCAGACAAGAAAACATCTTTTTTCTGCTTTGT
Source organism: Scyliorhinus canicula (assembly GCF_902713615.1). Classification (NCBI taxonomy): domain Eukaryota; kingdom Metazoa; phylum Chordata; class Chondrichthyes; order Carcharhiniformes; family Scyliorhinidae; genus Scyliorhinus; species Scyliorhinus canicula. The sequence continues at coordinate 9,034,935 of NC_052158.1, forward strand.
TCCTGATTTCAGCTTCTTAATGATTTGTTCACCAGAGGGCCTGGAGCTCACAGCAGCACTGCTGGTATCTACAAAATGGAGGAATCTCTCTCGTGCCCAGACCATGTGATGTCAGTGTACGGGACATGTGACTTGCTCCCTGCCGCTGCTTCTGGAGGAGGCGGTCTGCCTCACTGGGTTCCGGGCCTGCGCACTACTGAGGGGACGCGCATGCGCGGGACGGCCGGCATTCTGAAAGATGGTCGTGACCGGCATTTTTAAAAGCCGGTCGCCGCCATTGAGCACTTCTTCCCACAATTGGGAATGCCGTGACCGATGGCCCTGCGACCCTCCCGACAGCCGCCTGCGACCCACCCATGGGTCACGAGTTTGAAAATGACGTGTCTATATTGTGGGAACAAGGCTGATCACAATGTAGGGATGGAGCACTGTGCAGTTCAGTGACAATATCACCGTACCATTGCCTCCTCCAACTCGTCATCAGACAAACCCTCCCTACTTTGCAGTACCAGGTTGTCCAGCACGCAGCAAGTCACAATGATCCGTGAGACCCTCGAGAGATTGTACTAGATTGGTCTGCCAAATCTGTCCAGGAGTGGGAACAGCATCTTTAGGCTGCCGATGGCGTGTCAGGGTAGCAGCATCAGCCTCTTGTACCCTGTCTCCACAAACGTCTGAGGGAGCTGCACAGGAGTCATCAGCCACGTCCTTTGCGGGTCCCCTTTGTCACGGAGAAACCAGTCCTGGATCCTGTACGGTCCCTCGAAGATGTCCCGGATCTCTGACCTACTCACGATGTCTGAGTCCTGGACGCTTCCTGAATATCTACCGCAAACCTGCCGGAATTGATTGTTGATGCTGAGCTCTCGCTGCCAGACCAGCTTGGAACCTTCCTGTGTGAGAATGAAAACCCATGGAGCATGGTCATCGAGGAAGTTAATGTTAAGCTCACTCCTCCCTCCAACACTTCTCAATCCTCCCCCTGTATCCTTTGATCCCATTGTCTTTGGGATGGATCTCTGTCAGCCCCTGAACATTCAGAGGTAAAAGTGCCGATGCCCGGTATACACCTCCCCTACCCAGAGGCTAATTGCACAGTTAAACATGTACAACCCACACACATCCTTGGACACTCCCCTCTTCCCCAGCCTTGCAGGCTTTCCCCTCTTCCAGCCCTCGTCCTGAAGCCTGTTCCTTGTCTGAGACCAGTCCCCTCCCCTCTTCTCCAGTCCAGCCCTCGCCCTGAAGCCTCTTCCTTGTTTGAGGCCAGTCCCCTCCCCTCTTCTCCAGTCCAGCCCTCGCCCTGAAGCCTCTTCCTTGTTTAATGCCAGTCCCCTCCCCTCTTCTCCAGTCCAGCCCTCGCCCTGAATCCTCTTCCTTGTTTGAGGCCAGTCCCCTCCCCTCTTCTCCAGTCCATCCCTCGCCCTGAATCCTCTTCCTTGTTTGAGGCCAGTCCCCTCCCCTCTTCTCCAGTCCAGCCCTCGCCCTGAAGCCTCTTCCTTGTTTGAGGCCAGTCCCCTCCCCTCTTCTCCAGTCCAGCCCTCGCCCTGAAGCCTCTTCCTTGTTTGAGGCCAGTCCCCTCCCCTCTTCTCCAGTCCAGCTCTAGCTCGACAGCCTCACCCTTGCCTGAGGCAAGTCCACCCACCCCCCCCACCCCCCCACCCCGCAGCCCCTACCACTCCCCCCACCAATCCCCCTCTGGCCTGGTAGGTGGAGAATTGCCATTAGCCCCCTAAACGTGATGTGGTGCTGCTTGTACAGCCTGGTGCTGGTTACCACGAGCGCTGCACGGAGCAAGGTAGGTGACCAAACCTCGAAATCACGAGCAAAGTGCTGATCGCCAGGTGCACGCCGTTTACATAGTGTTGTGAAACACGATGGTGTAAATGCACGCTGATGTGGCCAGATGATCCAATATGGGGGGTGATTCCGACAAGCCAGTGGGATAATGGGATGTTCCCGATATTCCGCATTGGGAAACGAGGCCTGTCATTGGCGGGTGGAGCCAATGATCACAAACTACTTTTACGCTGATGTAAAACCGATCTCTGTGATCTCGCCGTATTTTTTGCTCTTGCCTCAACGATGCCCACTGTGAACGGGACAGAAAACCCCAGCCTCAGTTTTCTCATCGAATTTAGTGGGATGATTATTTTGAGATGAACAGAGCATTTCCAAAGGAAAACCCAAAAATGCTGGAAATACACAACAGGTCAGACAGCATCTGTGGAGAGAGAAGCCGAGTTAACGTCTGAATTTCCATCCATGAGGTGTGCAGCAGGAGTGGGGAAAATTCCCAGCTCAGCCAGCCCACATCAGCAAAAAAGTGCTCACCCCCCCCCCCCCCCCCCCCCCAAGCTCACGCTTTCATGTCAAATAATGCCCTTCACCCACCCCTCATACATACAGAATGTGGTTTGCCTGAGAGGCCGGACATCCATTACTCTTGTTGAAACAGCTGCAACCCAGGGAAAACAATGCTTGATTGACAGCTCAGCCTCTCTGATCACTGTGGTCAACTTCCACAAGGTTAAGAGTATCAAGAGCTTGTGGTTTATGTTATTGATGCTTTCAAGGGTATGGATGATTCACACTTTTATTGCCCGGCAGTGATATGACAGTGTTTAAAATTAATATGGAAATTAATGAATGAATTGTTTTTATTTACACATCCGACTGTCAGTGTGAGGTTCATTGGTTCTACACAGTGCACAGGTCAGTGGGAATGGAAGTACTATATCTTGGAACAGGAGGCAAGAGGGTCTATGGGGTGGTAGTTGGAGGGGCAGAGTGTATGAGTGGCCATGCGGGTTAGTGGAGGGCCAGGTCTCGGCACAGGATCTATCAGGAGGACTGTTTGAATTCACCTTTAAAAGGCCCTTCATTCAGATTCAGATTCGCAACTCCTCTGAGGGGCTGTGAACCACAAATCTTTAAAATCCTGTCCCGACTCCATGAAAACTGTGGAGGAGAAGGACAGGCCCATCTCTGCATTGGAACCAAACAGGTTGGGAATGCTGGGCGGGGCCTTTTGCCATGAACCAGCCATACCCTAGAAAGGCATTCCCAAAAATCAGACAGCCGGGAATGTGGGTGGGAATCCTGGAATCAGGACCTGTCTGTCATTTATAAAGGGCCTGAATCATCACAAACTCAGTGAAAATCCAGCCCCAATGTTTCAACGACCTTTTGTCAGAACTGGAAAAAGTCAGAGATGTAACAGGATTTAAACAAATCCAGAGGCAGGAAAAGGGGGTGATGGGGAAAGGACAAAGGGGAAGACAGGAGAGATTTAGTGACAGAAGGACTGGTGCAAGCCAAAAGGAAATGGAAATGGGACAAGTAAAGAAACAATCGATGGGCTGAGAGGAGGTGTAATTGGGAAAAGCAGAATCATCACTAACAGCTTTCCTCTGAGAGAATGGGGGCAGAGGGTTTGATCTGAAATTGTTCAATTCAATGTTGAGTCTGGGAGGCTGAAAGTGTCTCAGATCATTTGCTGCAGATTGTTAATGATTGGATTTTCGCCCAGCAGTGATGGTTCAGTCTGAGTGAGGGGATTGCTTGTTCCCAACGTGTGAAAATACATCTGATTGTTTTAACTGACAGACAGCAAGAAATGGAGGTAGTAAATATTTTTGTTTCATGCAGGTTATGATGAAGTGGCAATAGATTGTGGTAAGTACAGAACCTTGATACAATTTAATAAACTGACCCCTAATTTATAATAAACACTGAAACACAGTTCCTGAATATTTCAGTGTCAAAGCTGACGGGGCAAATCTGGGTCTGGATTCTCCCATTCCCCAGCCGCAAGTTTCTCGGCCGCGCGCCATTCGCTGGTCCTCCCACCGCTTGTCAATGAGATTTCCCATTGCAATCACCCAATGTGACCGAGAAACCTGCGGGCGAAGGTGTGTTGCCAGCGAGAAAAGAGAACAGGGTGGCAGAGTGGTTGGCACCAGGGACCCAGGTTCAGTTCTGGCATTGGATGACTGTGTGGTTTGCACATTTCCCTGTGTATGCGTGGGTTTCCTCCAACACTCCAAAGATGTGCAGGGGCTGGTTTAGCAGGGGCTGGTTTAGCACAGTGGGCTAAATCGCTGGCTTGTAATGCAGAACAATGCCAGCATCGCGGGTTCAATTCTCGTACCGGCCTCCCCGAACAGGTGTCGGAATGTGGTGACTAGGGGCTTTTCACAGTAACTTCATTGAAGCCTACTTGTGACAATAAGTGATTATTATTATTAGGTTAGATGGATTGGCCATGCTAAATTGCCTCTTAGTGTCAAAAAGGCGAGGTTGGATTATGGGGATAGGGTGGGCCTAGTTGGGGTGTTCTTTCAGAGGATCGGTGCAGACTCGATGGGCTGAATGGCCTCCTTCCACTCTGTAGGGATTCGATGATAAACCAGATTTCTTGACATGATTAAGTCACGAGGTTTTGAGACAACTTGTTGCTCTGGTTTCTGGGATTAGCTGAGTTTGGGAGTGAGGCAGAAGGTCCTGTGTTACCAGTTCATGTTAGTCAGGGTCATTGTCCTTTGTGATAAATGTTTGGGTTAATGTGCTCGGGGCGGGGGGGGGGGGGGGGGGGGGGGGGGGGGGGGGGGGGGGGGGGGCGCAGTGCTGAGCGATCCTGCAAAACACCCCGACTGCTTGATATTTTTCCCAGTTCAGTCACCTGCTCCGATTGGGAAATGTTCCATATGCAGGTCAGGCACGTTTGCTGTGTGGAGGGTTGTACTTCACAGAGGAGAATGGACTGGTTGTAGCTAATGGTTGTTCATTGTGGGACTCGTTTACTCCCCATTGGACAGGCCCTGATTTAACATCCAAACTGAAATCATTGTTCCATCCGATCCCATTGGTTTCCTGTCTGGAGAGTGAGGTTAAAATCATTCCCATATCGTTATTTTTCAGAATGTCAGTGTCTGTGGGAAGAAAATCTGAGTTTGATTCTCATCATTTCTCTCCAGGCAGTGAGCTGGCAGATTTGATCACCCACCCTTTTCAATGCTGCCTGATTTAATTCCATTGATTTGTTATTTCCATCTCCCCCGGTTACAGTCCCCTCCAGTGAGCCCCAAGGCTCCAGGTTTGACCTTCTCCAATTCCACATTCACATGGAGCCCATGGGTGACATCACCTGAAAGGACAAGGTCAGTTTCTGTGTGTGTGGATGATGCTCAGATTGACCTCTTCCTCTCTGACATACACTCGCAGATAACTTTCTCCAGCTGAACATCGGTAACACTGAGGACACATTGTTCAGCTTCAATTAGAAACTGAAACTCCACAGCATTTTAAAATGTTGTCCTCAGGAATGTTCAATGGTGATCGAGGTAACATCAGTGACCAATCCCCAGTTACCTTGGGGGAAATGAAGAGTTAATCACATTAACTGAGAAATTCAAATGCCAAAACATTCAAGGTTCTGGGCCAAGTGTTGGGAAGTGGGATTAGTGTAGAGTTAGAGTAGTTTTTTATTGGTGCAGGTTTGATGGGCCGAAAGGGCCTCTTCTGTACTGTCTGATTC
>NC_052158.1:9040573-9297407 GCF_902713615.1 Scyliorhinus canicula
CCCTCCCCCATCCCCAGTGACTCTGTCCCCTCATCCACAGTGACTCCCTCCCCCATCCCCAGTGACTCCCTCCCCATCCCCAGTGACTCCCTCCCCATCCTGACTGACACCCTCCCCCATCCCCAGTGACTCCATCCCCATCCCCAATGACTCCCTCCCCCATCCCCTGTGACACCCTCCCCCATCCCCAGTGACTCTGTCCCCTCATCCACAGTGACTCCCTCCCCCATCCCCAGTGACTCCCTCCCCATCCCCAGTGACTCCCTCCCCATCCCTAGTGACTCTGTCGCCGTCCCCAGTGACCCTGTCCCCATCCCCAGTGACTCTGTCCCCATCCCCAGTGACTCTGTCCCCATCCCCAGTGACTCCCTCCCCCATCCCCAGTGACACCCTCCCCCATCCCCAGTGACTGTGTCCCCTCATCCCCAGTGACTCCCTCCCCCATCCCCAGTGACACCCTCCCCCATCCAAAGTGACTCCCTCCCCCATCCCCAGTGACTCCCTTCCCCATCCCCAGTGACTCCCTCTCCCATCCCCAGTGACTCCCTCCCACATCCCCAGTGACTCTGTCGCCATCCCCAGTGACTCCCTCCCCATCCCCGGTGACTCCCTCCCCCATCCCCAGCGACTCCCTCCCCATCCCCAGTGAATCACTCCCCCATCCTGACTGACACCCTCCCCCATCCCCAGTGACTCCCTCTCCATCCCCAGTGACTCCCTCTCCATCCCCAGTGACTCCCTCCCCCATCCCCAGTGACACCCCCATCCCCAGTGACTCTGTCCCCCATCCCCAGTGACTCCCTCCCCAATCCCCAGTGACTCCCTCCCCCATCCCCAGTGACTCCCTCCCCATCCCCAGTGACTCTGTCCCCATCCCCAGTGACTCTGTCCCCCATCCCCAGTGACTCTGTCTCCCATCCCCAGTGAGTCTGTCCCCATCCCCAGTGACTCCCTCCCCTATCCCCAGTGACACCCTCCCCCATCCCCAGTGACTCTGTCCCCCATCCCCAGTGACACCCTCCCCATCCCCAGTGACTCCCTCCCCCATCCCCAGTGACTCCCTCCCCATCCCCAGTGACACCCTCCCCCATCCCCATGACTCCCTCCCCCATCCCCAGTGACTCTGTCCCCATCCCCAGTGACTGTCCCCATCCCCAGTGACTCTGTCCCACATCCCCAGTGACTCTGTCCCCATCCCCAGTGACTGTCCCCATCCCCAGTGACTCTGTCCCCCATCTCCAGTGGCTCTGCCCCCATCCCCAGTGACTCTGTCCCCATCCCCAGTGACTCTGTCCCCCATCCCCAGTGACCCCTCCACATTCCCAGTGACTCTGTCCCCATCCCCTGTGACACCCTCCCCATCCCCAGTGACTCCCTCCCCCATCCCCAGTGACTCTTTCCCCATCCCCAGTGACTCCCTCCCCCTTCCCCAGTGACTCTGCCCCCATCCCCAGTGACTCTGTCCCCCATCCCCAGTGACTCTGTCCCCATCCCCAGTGACTCTGTCCCCCATCCCCAGTGACTCTGTCCCCATCCCCAGTGACTCCCTCCCCCATCCCCAGTGACTCCCTCCCCCATCCCCAGTGACTCTGTCCCCATCCCCAGTGACTCTGTCCCCATCCCCAGTGACTCTGTCCCCATCCCCAGTGACTCTGTCCCCATCCCCAGTGACTCTGTCCCCATCCCCAGTGACTCCCTCCCCCATCCCCAGTAACTCTGTCCCCATCCTCAGTGACTCCCTCGCCCATCCCCAGTAACTCCCTCCCTCATCCCCAGTGACTGTCCCCCATCCCCAGTGACTCCCTCCGCCATCCCCAGTGACTCTGTCCCCATCCCCAGTGACTCTGTCCCCATCCCCAGTGACTCTGTTCCCATCCCCAGTGACTCTGTCCCCATCCCCAGTGACTCCCCTCCCCCATCCCCACTGACTCTCTCCCCCATCCCCAGTGACTCACTCCCCCATCCCCAGTGACTCCCTCCCCCATCCCGAGTGACTCCCTCCCCCATCCCTAGTGACTCCCTCCCCATCCCCAGTGACTGTCCCCCTTCCCCAGTGACTCCTTCCCATCCCCAGTGACTCTGTCCCCCATCCCCAGTGACTCCTCCCCATCCCCAGTGACTCCTCCCCCATCCCCAGTTACTCTGTCCCCCATCCCCATTGACTCCCTCCCCATTCCCAGTGACTCTGTCCCCATCCCCAGTGACTCTGTCCCCCATCCCCAGTGACTCTGTCCCCCATCCCCAGTGACTCGTCCCCATCCCCAGTGACTCCTTCCCCCATCCCCAGTGACTCTGTCCCCATCCCCAGTGACTCCGTCCCCATCCCCAGTGACTCCCTCCCCTTCCCCAGTGACTCCCTCCCCATCCCCAGTGACTCTGTCCCCATCCCCAGTGACTCTGTCCCCATCCCCAGTGACTCCCTCCCCCATCCCAGTGACTCCCTCCCCATCCCCATTTACTCTGTCCCCCCATCCCAGTGACTCTGTCCCCATCCCCAGTGACTCTGGTCCCCATCCCCCATGACTCTGTCCCCATCCCCAGTGACTCTGTCCCCATCCCCAGTGACTCCCCTCCCCATCCCCAGTGACTCCCTCCCCATCCCCAGTTACTCTGTCCCCCCATCCCCAGTGACTCTGTCCCCATCCCCAGTGACTCTGTCCCCATCCCCAGTGACTCTGTCCCCATCCCCATTGACTCCCTCCCCCATCCCCAGTGACTCTGTCCCCATCCCCAGTGACTCCCTCCCCCATCCCCAGTGACTCCCTCCCCATCCCCAGTGACTCCCTCCCCCATCCCCAGTGACTCTGTCCCCATCCCCAGTGACTCTGTCCCCATCACCAGTGACTCTGTCCCCATCCCCAGTGACTCTGTCCCCATCCCCAGTGACTCTGTCCCCATCCCCAGTGACTCTGTCCCCCATCTCCAGTGGCTCTGCCCCCATCCCCAGTGACTCTGTCCCCATCCCCAGTGACTCTGTCCCCCATCCCCAGTGACACCCTCCACATTCCCAGTGACTCTGTCCCCATCCCCTGTGACACCCTCCCCATCCCCAGTGACTCCCTCCCCCATCCCCAGTGACTCTTTCCCCATCCCCAGTGACTCCCTCCCCCTTCCCCAGTGACTCTGCCCCCATCCCCAGTGACTCTGTCCCCCATCCCCAGTGACTCTGTCCCCATCCCCAGTGACTCTGTCCCCCATCCCCAGTGACTCTGTCCCCCATCCCCAGTGACTCCCTCCCCCATCCCCAGTGACTCCCTCCCCCATCCCCAGTGACTCTGTCCCCATCCCCAGTGACTCTGTCCCCATCCCCAGTGACTCTGTCCCCATCCCCAGTGACTCTGTCCCCATCCCCAGTGACTCTGTCCCCATCCCCAGTGACTCCCTCCCCCATCCCCAGTGACTCTGTCCCCATCCTCAGTGACTCCCTCGCCCATCCCCAGTAACTCCTCCCTCATCCCCAGTGACTGTCCCCCATCCCCAGTGACTCCCTCCGCCATCCCCAGTGACTCTGTCCCCCATCCCCAGTGACTCTGTTTCCATCCCCAGTGACTCTGTCCCCATCCCCAGTGACTCCCTCCCCCATCCCCACTGACTCTCTCCCCCATCCCCAGTGACTCCCTCCCCCATCCCCAGTGACTCCCCCCATCCCCAGTGACTTCCCTCCCCATCCCCAGTGACTCCCTCCCCCATCCCCAGTGACTCTGTCCCCATCCCCAGTGACTCTGTCCCCATCCCCAGTGACTCTGTCCCCCATCCCCAGTGACTCTGTCCCCATCCCCAGTGACTCCCTCCCCCATCCCAGTGACTCCCTCCCCCATCCCCAGTGACTCCCTCCCCCATCCCCAGTGACTCCCTCCCCCATCCCCAGTGACTCCCTCCCCCATCCCCAGGGACTCCCTCCCCCATCCCCAGTGACTCCTTCCCCCATCCCCAGTGACTCCCTCCCCCATCCCCAGTGACTCCCTCCCCCATCCCCAGTGACTCCCTCCCCCATCCCCAGTGACTCTGTCCCCATCCCCAGTGACTCCCTCCCCCATCCCCAGTGACTCTGTCCCCCATCCCCAGTGACTGTCCCCATCCCCAGTGACTCCCTCCCCCATCCCCAGTGACCCTCCCCATCCTCAGGTTCCTGTCGTAACAGACGCCGGCGGGTCTGGCCTAAAACAGGGTGGCACTTGTCCCATCGCGGGCCGGAGAATCACCGGGGGGGGGGGGGGGGGGGTGGGGGGGGGGGGCGCTGACAGCGACCAGGTGACCGGCGCGATTCCCGGCCCCACGACGTTTGATAATTCAGCGGGGGTGGGATTCACGCCCCCCCCCTCCCTCCCCAGCAATTCTCCGACCCGGGAGGGGGGGGTCAGGAAACCCCGCCCATTGTTCCCATGCCCAGTCAGTCTCTAATTTTCTGTTTTCTCTCCCAGTCCCCGTGACGCTGGATGTGGAAACAGCGAGTCCCTGGCTCGAGGTGTCTGAGGATCTGAAGAGTTTGAGATGGACCGGGACCTGGTGGTTTCTCCCTGACACCAGGAAGAGGTTTACAGACTGGCTCTGTCCCTGTGCGCTGGGATCAGAGGGATTCACATCGGGGAGACATTACTGGGAGGTGGAGGTGACGGGGAATTGGGGCTGGAGACTGGGAGTAGCCGCAGAGTCTGTGGAGAGGAAGGGCCGGGTCAGTCTGAACCCGGAGAATGGATTCTGGACCATTGAGCGGGATTGTTGTCTGTTTTGGATAAATTCCTCTCCTGTATCCTGTCTCGGTGTCGGTCAGATCTCCGGGAAGGTGGGAGTTTATCTCAGTTATGAGTCTGGGACAGTTTCATTTTACAACGGGGACACCAAGTCCCATCTCCACACCTTCAATGGGAATAAATTCACGGAGAAACTTTATCCTTTCTTCGGGACTCGGGATGTAAACAAATGGCTGAGAATCTGCTCTGGGCGGGGCCCTGACATCACAATGACATGACCCTGTGATCAGGGTTAGAGGTCAGGGTTCAGAAACCACCATTAACAACAGGTTGTCACTAAATGTGTCATTTACTTTCCGAATTGTAAAATCCCAATCAGACTGTAAATAAAAACAACACAAATAGAAATGTCTGAGAATTAAAATAAAAAGTAAATTAAATATCTTGTGTCTCTCCTTCATTTACTCGCTGCTTCAGTCAGTCCATTTCCAGCATTCGCAGTATTTTGTTTTTATTAAAACAGATCAGATTGTTCGAATGTATAAATATAGTTTACTTGATGCAACAACATTCCTTGTCAACAAAACAATAAACTTAAAACCACAAACTGTCTATGGATTTATTTTAACTCAGTAATTTCAGGCCCTTAAATTTATTCTGATGCTCAATTAAATCACAACTTAATTTCCTGCCTAAAAGATGATGTCAGGATTTCAGTCACTATTATCTGATGATATCTCTGCAGGGTTCCTGTGTTTCGATGTTTATTTAGGTAAATGAATAAAAACATTTTAACGTAAAAATCCTATTTTGTATGGAGCAGCACTGCCACCTGCTGATTGTGACCGGGACTCCACAAATTTATTTCCTCTGCATTACTGATTATGGCCACCTGGTGGTGGTAGAGCACCATCATTTCTCCTCAGTGAGACAATTCTCTTGGGTAATTTTCTAACTTTCCATAACTGGTGCAGAATGTATCAGTGTCCATTCCAGTGAATGGCAGCAGTAATCTTGGTGGTTAGCATCAATGCTTCACAGCTCCAGGGTCCCAGGTTCGAATCCCGGCTGGGTCACTGTCTGTGTGGAGTCTGCACGTCCTCCCCGTGTGTGCGTGGGTTTCCTCCGGGTGCTCCGGTTTCCTCCCACAGTCCAAAGATGTGCGGGTTAGGTGGATTGGCCATGCTAAATTGCCCGTAGTGTAAGGTTAATGGGGGGATTGTTGGGTTACGGATATACGGGTTATGTGGGTTTAAGTAGGGTGATCATTGCTCGGCACAACATCGAGGGCCGAAGGGCCTGTTCTGTGCTGTACTGTTCTATGTCTATGTCTATATATTTGATGTAATGGAAGAAAATAAATTTCTTCAGATGCTGGAAATACAACAATGAAGTTTCTTTACTGGGCCCATTACCATCTTGATCTGACGAAAGAGCTGTGCTCCGAAAGCTAGTGATTCGAAACAAACCTGTTGGACTTTAACCTGGTGATGTAAGACTTCTTACTCTACATCTCGATCTGTGCTGCACTATTATGCCTTTTAACATTTAATCTCCCCTATCTTCACCCTACCACAGATCTTCAACCAAATATACATCTGCTCTATCCTATTCCTACATTCAGTGGGTGCAGCCACTGTCTCTGTCTCTGTTGCTGCTGCTGTCCTGGTGCTGAGCTGCATGGAGGAGGGGAAGGGGGGAGGGTTGGAGCGGATGTGTTGCTGGGGGTGGCAGGCTTGCTTGGCGCTGTGTTGTTGGAGGTCGGGCCCCACTGCCTGCAGCTCAGGGTGGATTGGTTCTGGCCTGCTGTTGCTCCTGGAGGCTCCGGGGGTTGACCCCTTGGACTGCTGAAGTAGACCTCGGGATTTTGGTACCTTTCTCCTGACTTTTGTCTGTTTTGGAGAGATTATCTGGGGTTTTCCCCGAGACGTTGCCATGTCACCGGGTGGCCATTTTCTGGATTGTTGGTGAACATTTCAAGCTGTGCCGGGTGTCAGCGAGTTTTGTGTCGGACACTGTTTGGTGCACTAGGACTGACTTTGTGGACTTTTGTGTTGATTTATTACTGTTGTTTCTGTCCATGTTGTTAAACTGCTCTGTTTACAAACGGTCCCTTTCCGGTTGGGCAGGTTAACACGGTTCCGTGAAGGAAGGTCTCTCTGCCACACCCTGGCTGTGTAACTTTCCGGTGGCCTGTGCTCCTTGCGGAGGGAGCCGTTCCTCCGATGTGAAGCTACCGGGCGGGGGAGGGGGGTGGGTGATAACAAAGCGGCCGTTTGCCGGCTTTACGGCTAGCAGCCTGGAACTGTTGTTTTGGATTTAAGTGGGAACCCCTTTGGGGGGGAAACGGGCTGATTGTGTCCGTATATTGGTGGTTTTCTGTATTTAGTAGATGTTTTTGACATACTCCTGATTTCTGTTGTCTCTGACGATACTCTTTGTAAATGGGTTTTTAAAATAATTTTTATTGAAAAATTTTGAATTTACACAACATCAAACCATACTAAAATACCAACGATAACAGTAATAATAACAATCATAAACCTTCGCTCCTCCTCAATGAACAACCCAACATATTAACAACAACTTAAGTTAACCCAGTGTTAAGTTATATAACCGTAGCAAAAAATAAATTTAGAAACTATAGTTAGGAACACCCCCCCTTGCCCCCACCACCCCCTCTCTCTCTCTCTCTCTCTCCACCCCCCCCCCCCCCCCCCCCCCCCCCCCGCCCCCCCCCCCCCCGGGTTGCTGCTGCTACTGACCAAGATACCTATCTCTGAGCCAGGAAGTCCAGAAAAGGCTGCCACCGTTTATAGAACCCTTGTACTGATCCTCTCAGGGCAAATTTAACCCTTTCCAACTTTATAAATCCCGCCATGTCACTGATCCAGGTCTCCACACTTGGGGGCCTCGCATCCTTCCACTGCAGCAAGGTCCTCCGCCGGGCTACTAGGGACGCAAAGGCCAGCACACCGGCCTCTTTCGCCTCCTGCACTCCCGGCTCTACCGCAACTCCAAAAATCGCGAGTCCCCACCCTGGTTTGACCCTGGATCCAACCACCCTCGACACCGTCCCCGCCACCCCCTTCCAGAATTCTTCCAGTGCCGGGCATGCCCAGAACATATGGGCATGATTCGCTGGACTCCCCGAACATCTGGTGCACCTGTCCTCACCCCCAAAGAACCTACTCATCCTAGTCCCGGACATGTGGGCCCGGTGCAGCACCTTAAATTGGATGAGGCTAAGCCTCGCACATGAGGAGGAAGAGTTGACTCTCTCCAAGGCCTCCGCCCAAGTCCCGTCCTCTATCTGCTCCCCGAGTTCCCCCCCCCCATTTAGCCTTCAGCTCCTCCACTGACGACTCCTCCACCTCCTGCATTACCTTATAGATGTCAGACACCTTCCCCTCTCCTACCCACACCCCCGAAAGCACTCTGTCCATCGTCCCCCGCGAAGGCAGCAATGGGAATCCCTCTACCTGTCGCCTAGCAAACGCCTTTACCTGCAGGTATCTGAACATGTTCCCCTGGGGAAGGCCAAATTTATCTTCCAGTTCCCCCAGGCCCGCAAACCTCCCGCCAATAAACAGGTCCCTCAATTTGCTGATGCCCACCATTTGCCACACCTTAAATCCCACATCCTTGTTCCCCGGGATGAACCGATGGTTGCCACCCAGTGGAGCCTCCATCGAGCCCACTGTTTCCCCCCCTATGCCGTCTCCACTGTCCCCAGATTCTTAGGGTCGCCGCCACTACCGGGCTCGTGGTAAACCTCTTAGGGGAGAGCGGCAACGGCGCCGTTACCATGGCACCCAGGCTCGTACCTCTACATGACGCCATCTCCATTCTTTTCAACGCCGCCCCTCCCCCCTCCATCACCCATTTACGCACCATTGACACATTGGCTGCCCAATAGTACCCCAGAAGTTTGGGCAGCGCCAGCCCGCCTCTATCCCTCCCTCGCTCCAGGAAAACCCTCTTCACTCTCGGAGTCCCATGCACCCACACAAAGCTCAAAATACTGCTAGTCACTCTCCTAAAGAAGGCCCTGGGGATAAAGATGGGCAGGCACTGAAAGAGGAACAAGAACCTCGGAAGCACCGTCATTTTGACGGACTGTACCCTCCCCGCCAATGACAATGGCAGCATGTCCCACCTCTTGAACTCCTCCTCCATCTGGTCTACAAGTCTGGTGAAGTTATAGAACATAGAACATAGAACATAGAACACTACAGCGCAGTACGGGCCCTTCGGCCCTCGATGTTGCGCCGACCTGTGAAACCATCTGAAGCCTATCTGACCTACACTATTCCATTTTCATCCATATGTCTATCCAGTGACCACTTAAATACCCTTAAAGTTGGCGAGTCTACTACTATTGCAGGCAGGGCGTTCCACACCCCTACTACTCTCTGAGTAAAGAAACTGCCTCTGACATCTGTCCTATATCTCTCACCCCTCAATTTAAAGCTATGTCCCCTCGTATTGGTCATCACCATCCGAGGAAAAAGACTCTCACTGTCCACCCTATCTAACCCTCTGACTATCTTATATGTCTCTATTAAGTCACCTCTCAGCCTTCTCCTCTCTAACGAAAACAACTTCAATTCCCTGAGCCTTTCCTCGTAAGACCTTCCCTCCATACCAGGCAACATCCTAGTAAATCTCCTCTGAACCCTTTCCAAAGCTTCCACATCCTTCCTATAATGTGGTGACCAGAACTGCACGCAGTACTCCAGGTGTGGCCGCACCAGAGTTATGTACAGCTGCAGCATGACCTTGTGGTTCCGAAACTCAATCCCCCTGCTTATAAAGGCTAGCACACCATATGCCTTCTTAACAGCCCTATTAACCTGGGTGGCAACTTTCAGGGATTTATGTACCTGGATGCCGAGATCTCTCTGTTCATCTACACTACCAAGAATCTTGCCATTAGCCCAGTACTCTGCATTCCTGTTACTCCTTCCAAAGTGAACCACCTCACACTTTTCCGCATTAAACTCCATCTGCCACCTCTCAGCCCAGCTCTGCAGCTTATCTATGTCCCTCTGTATCCTATAACATCCTTCAGCACTATCCACAACTCCACCGACCTTCGTGTCATCTGCAAATTTACTAACCCATCCTTCTACACCCTCTTCCAGGTCATTTATAAAATTACAAACAACAGTGGCCCCAAAACAGATCCTTGCGGTACACCACTAGTAACTGAACTCCAGGATGAACATTTGCCATCAACCACCACCCTCTGTCTTCTTTCAGCTAGCCAATTACTGATCCAAACCGCTAAATCACCTTCAATTCCATACTTCCTTATTTTCTGCAATAGCCTACCGTGGGGAACCTTATCAAACGCCTTACTGAAATCCATATACACCACATCAACAGCTTTACCCTGATCCACCTGTTTGGTCACCTTCTCAAAAAACTCAATAAGGTTTGTCAGACATGACCTACCCTTCACAAAACCGTGTTGAGTATCGCTAATCAACTTGTTCTTTTCAAGATGATTATAAACCCTATCTCTTATAACCTTTTCCAACATTTTACCCACAACCGAAGTAAGGCTCACAGGTCTATAATTACCAGGGTTGTCTCTACTCCCCTTCTTGAACAAGGGGACAACATTTGCTATCCTCCAGTCTTCCGGCACTATTCCTGTCGACAAAGACGACATAAAGATCAAGGACAAATTATGCTTGTGAAGAGTCCCCCAGTCCCTGGCCACCTGCACCCCCAGGTACCTAAAGCTCTCCCCTGCCCGCCTAAGCGGGAACCTACCAATTCCTTCCTCCTGGTCTCCAGGATGCACCACAAACACCTCGCTCTTGCCTAAATTTAATTTATAACCTGAAAAGGTCCCAAACTCAGCTAGCAGCTCCATCACCCCCGGCATCCCTCCCACCGGGTCCGCCACATACAGTAACAGGTCATCGGCATACAACGACACCCTATGTTCCTCTCCACCTCGCACCAAATCTCTCCACCTCTCTGAATCCCTCAACGCCATCGCCAGCGGCTCGATTGCCAGTGCAAACAACAAGGGGGACAGGGGGCAACCCTGGCTGGTCCCTCGATAAAGCCGGAAGTACTCCGACCTCCTTCCATTCGTGGCCACACACGCCATCGGAGCCTCATATAGCAGCCTCACCCATCTAATAAACCCTTCACCAAATCCAAACCTCCCCAACACCTCCCATAGGTACCCCCACTCCACTCTATCGAAGGCCTTCTCCGCATCCAGCGCCACCACTATCTCTGCCTCCCCCTCAATCGCCGGCATCATGATGACATAATCTCCGCACATTTGTGTTCAGCTGCCTTCCCTTCACAAAACCTGTCTGGTCCTCGTGTACAACCCCTGGCACACAGTCCTCTATGCTGGTGGCCAGGATTTTTGCCAGCACCTTAGCGTCCACGTTGAGGAGAGATATGGGCCTGTATGAACCACACTGCTGGGGGTCCTTGTCCCTCTTTAAGATTAACGAGATCAGCGCCCACGACATCGTCGGGGGCAAAGTCCCCCCTTCCCACGCTTCATTAAGTGTCCGCACCAGCAAGGGGCCCACTAGGTCCACAAACTTTTTATAAAATTCCACCGGGAACCCATCCGGCCCTGGCGCCTTCCCTGACTGCATCTGCCCGATCCCCTTAACTAGCTCCTCCAGCTCAATCGGCGCACCCAACCCTTCCACCTTCTCTTCCTGCACCTTCGGGAAAGAAAGCCCGTCAAGGAACCTCTTCATTCCCCTCCTCTCCCCCGTTGGCTCCGACCGGTACAGTTCCCCGTAAAAGTCCTTGAAGACCTCATTCACCTCTACCCCCTTCCGCACCACATTCCCACTCTTGTCTCTCACTCCAGCAATTTCCTTAGCCGCATCCCGCTTGCGGAGCTGATGAGCCAGCATCCTACTCGCCTTTTCACCATGTTCATACACTGCCCCTTGTGCCTTCCTCCACTGTGCCTCCGCCTTTCTAGTGGTCAGCAAATCAAATTTAGCCTGCAGGCTGCGCCTCTCCCCCAACAGTCCCTCCTCTGGTGCCTCTGCATACCTCCTGTCTACCTCCAGCATCTTTTCCACCAGTCTATCCCTCTCACTCCTCTCGCTCCTCTCCCTGTGTGCCCGGATGGATATCAGCTCCCCACGAATTACTGCCTTCAGGGTTTCCCAGACCATCCCCACCTGAACCTCCCCCGTATCATTCACCTCGAGGTATCCGTCAATACTTGGCCGGACCCTCCTACACACCTCCTCCTCCGCCAACAACCCCACATCCAACCGCCACAACGGACGTTGGTCTCGCACCTCCCCCATCTCCAACTCTATCCAATGCGGAGCGTGGTCAGAGATTGCAATGGCCGAATACTCGGCCTCCTCCACTCTCGCACTCTCGGAATCAGTCCCCTACTCACCACGAAGAAATCTATCCAAGAGTAGACCCTATGTACGTGGGAGAAGAAAGAGTACTCGCGTGCCCTCGGCCTCACAAACCTCCATGGATCCACCCCACCCATCTGGTCCATAAACCCTCTCAGTACCTTGGCTGCCGCCGGCCTCCTACCCGTCCTAGAGCTGGACCAGTCCAGTGAAGGATCCAACACCATATTAAAGACCCCCCCCCCATGATCAGACCTCCCGCCTCTAGATCCGGGATCCGTCCCAACATACGCCTCATAAAGCCCGCATCGTCCCAATTTGGGGCATACACACTAGCCAGTACCACCTTCTCTCCTTGTAGCCTGCCCCTAACCATAACATACCTACCCCCCTTATCCTCCACCACCTCCGATGTCTCAAACTACACATTTTTCCCCACCAGAATCGCCACTCCCCGGTTCCTCACATCCAACCCCGAGTGGAAAACCTGCCCCACCCATCCCTTCCTCAGGCGGACCTGGTCCGCCACCTTCAGGTGGGTCTCCTGAAGCATTGCCACATCTGCCTTTAGCCCCCTCAGATGAGCAAGTACCCTCGACCGCTTCACCGGCCCATTCAATCCTCTCGCATTCCAGGTGACCAACCGAATCAGAGAGCGTCCCGCCCCCCCCCCCTCCCCCGTCGGCTAGCCATAGCCCGTTGACTGCCCGCCCCAGGCCAGCACCCCCTTGCCCGACCCAGTCCCCACAGCGACAACACCTCACCTCTGTCCCCCCAGCCCCCACCAGCTCCTTCCTGACCCTGCCAGCAGCAACCCGGTATTCCCCTTTCCCCCCCCCCCCTCCCTTCCCCCCCAGGCTAGGAACCCTCCCAGCTGCGAACCGTCCTCCATTGTACTTCCGTGGGTCAGCTAACTTCTGCTGACCCCGGAAACTCCCGCCAATAACCCGACCCCTCCCGAAGTGGGATCATCCCCCATCCTATCCCTCCTCCAGGCACCGCTCCAGCGCGGGGAAGAACCAGTTAAGACCCCGCCTCCCCCGTCACCGTCTCCGCTCCCCAGCCCCGCAGTGCGGGAAACCAGAGGAAAGCCCGCGCTTTCGCACTGCCCCACCACACCCTTCTGACGCAGCTCCCAAATACCAGCCCCACTCCATACCCCCAACCCGACATAGAATACAACAAACCCCCCCGACCCTCCCCGCAAGATACAAAACTCAAACAATGCCCCACAGCAAAAAACATAACAGAACACCCCCATAAATAACTATATCAAAATTGTAAAAGTACAGAAAAAGAGAACACAGCAACAGCAGAATCCAGCAATAAAGTATTACAACCGACCCCGCAACCCCCAACCCCTAGTTCAAGTCCAGTTTCTCCGTCCGCACGAAGGCCCACGCCTCCTCCGGGGAATCAAAATAATAATGCCGGTCCGAATAAGTTACCCACAGGCGCGCAGGCTGCAACATTCCGAACTTAATCTTCTTCTTGTAAAGCACCTCTTTCGTCCGATTTAGCCCGGACCGCCGCTTCACCACCTCTGCACTCCAATCCTGGTAGATCCGTACTACCCCATTCTCCCACTTGCTGTTCTTCACCTTCTTGGCCCAGCGCAGCACACACTCCCGATCACTGAACCGGTGGAACCTCACCAGCACCGCACGCGGGGGTTCATTCTCCTTAGGCCTCCTGGCCAGCACTCTGTGCTCCCTCCAGCTCCAGGGGCAGATGGAGAGACCCGGCCCCCACTAGCGAGTTCAGCATCGTAGCCATGTAGTTTCTCAGGTCCGACCCCTCCAGCCCCTCCGCAAGGCCCAAGATCCACAGATTTTTCCGCCTCATGCGGTGATCAAGCTCCTCGAAGCGGTCCTGCCACTTCTTGTGGAGTGCCTCGTGCCCCTTTACCTTACTCACGAGGATCCCGGCCTCCTCCTCTCGTTCAGTGGCCTGCGTCTGCAACTCCTTGATGGCAGCACCCTGGGTCATCTGAATCTCCAAGAGCCTTTTGTTCGTTTCCTGCAGAGAGCTCAGTACCTCAGCCTTGAAGTCTACAAAACAGCGCAGGAGAGCAGCTAGTTGCACCAGGGCCCACAGCCTCCATTCCTCTGGAGCTCCGCCGGCCGCCATCTTGGATTACTTCCCCCGTTTTTTCTGGGGAGCTGCTGCCGTTTTTTCCCCCTTTCCACTCCGAGTTCGAGTCATGAACTGCGGGGAAAGTCGATCAGCACACCTTCTCCCACCGGGAGACGTCGAAAAATTTCCGTTTTGGGCTCTAAAAAGAGCCGAAAAGTCCGTTTGAAACGGGAGCTCCCAAATGTGCGACTTCCTACGTCATCGCCGCCACCGGAAGTCTCACTGTTTGTAAATGTTGATGAATTGTTTTGATGTTGACAGACTATAAATGTGCTGTGAAGGGAATAAATTGGCCATATGCTGGCTTTTAGCCGGTGGCCTGTTTCATGGCCCATTGCTTTGAGCTGCATTGTGGCCCCTTTGTGAGGGGGGGTTATTTTCTGCTCTCTCTCGTACTGTGCCCAATGTTGACGTGCCCCTTTTCAGTGGTTTGTGTTGCTCGCTGGAGCTCCTCTTCCGAAGGTGTGGGGCTGCCATTCGGGGTGGGGGTAGTTATATAGAACATAGTACAGCACAGAGCAGGCCCTTCAGCCCTCGATGTTGTGCCAAGCATTGTCCGAAACTAAGATCAAGCTATCCCACTCCCTGTCATTCTGGTGTGCTCCAGAGTTAAATATCCGAGGGTATCAAACTATTCGGAAGGACAGAGTGAATGGTAAGGAAGGTAGTGTAGCTCTGTTATTTAAGGATGACATCCGGGCAATAGTAAGGGATGACATCGGTGCTATGGAGGATAAGGTTGAATCCATTTGGGTGGAAATCAGGAATAATAAGGCGAAAAAGTCACTGATAGGAGTAGACTATAGGCCACCAAATAGTAACAATATGGTGGGGCAGGCAATAAAAAAAGAAATAACTGATTCATGTAGAAATGGTACAGCAGTTATCATGGGGGATTTTAATCACATGTCGATTGGTTTAACCAGGTCGGTCAAGGCAGCCTTGAGGAGGAGTTTATAGAATGTATCCACGATAGTTTCCTAGAACAGTATGTACGAGGGAACAAGCGGTCCTAGATTTTGTCCTGTGTAATGAGACAGGATTGATTCATGATCTCATAGTTAGGAATCCTCTCGGAAGGAGCGATCACAATATGGTGGAATTTCAAATACAAATGGAGGGTGAGAAGGTAAAATCAAACACTAGTGTTTTGTGCTTAAACAAAGGAGATTACAATGGGATGAGAGAAGAACTAGCTAAGGTAGACTGGGAACAAAGACTTTATGGTGGAACAGTTGAGGAACAGTGGAGAACCTTCCAAGCGATTTTTCACAGTGCACAGCAAAGGTTTATACCAACAAAAAGGAAGGACAGTAGAAAGAGGGAAAATCAACCGTGGATATCTAAGGAAATAAGGGAGAGTATCAAATTGAAGGACAAAGGATACAAAGTGGCAAAGATTAATGGGAGAGTAGAGGACTGGGAAATCTTTAGGGGACAACAGAAAGCTACTAAAAAAGCTATAAGGAAGAGTAAGATAGATCATGAGAGTAAACTTGCTCAGAATATAAAAACAGATAGTAAACGTTTCTCCAAATATATAAAACAAAAAAGAGTGGCTAAGGTAAATATTGGTCCTTTAGAGGATGAGAAGGGAGTTTTAATAATGGGAGATGAGGAAATGGTTGAGGAACTGAACAGGTTTTTTGGGTCGGTCTTCACAGTGGAAGACACAAATAACATGCCAGTGACTGATAGAAATGAGGCTATGACAGGTGAGGACCTTGAGAGGATTGTTATCACTAAGGAGGGAGTGATGGTCAAGCTAATGGGGCTAAAGGTAGACAAGTCTCCTGGCCCTGATGGAATGCATCCCAGAGTGCTAAAAGAGATGGCTAGGGAAATTGCAGATGCACTAATGCTAATTTACCAAAATTCACTAGACTCTGGGGTGGTCCCGGTGGATTGGAAATTAGCAAACGTGACACCTCTGTTTAAAAAAGGAGGTAGGCAGAAAGCAGGAAATTATAGGCCAGTGACCTTAACGTCGGCAGTAGGGAAGATGCTGGAATCTATCATCAAGGAAGAAATAGCGAGGCATCTGGATAGAAATTGTCCCATTGGGCAGACGCAGCATAGGTTCATAAAGGGCAGGTCATGCCTAACTAATTTAGTGGAATTTTTTGAGGACATTACCAGTGCAGTAGATAACGGGGAGCCAATGGATGTGGTATATCTGGATTTCCAGAAAGCCTTTGACAAGGTGCCACACAAAAGGTTGCTGCATAAGATAAAGATGCATGGCATTAAGGGTAAAGTAGTAGCATGGATATAGGATTGGTTAATTAATAGAAAGCAAAGAGTGGGGATTAATGGGTGTTTCTCTGGTTGGCAATCAGTAGCTAGTGGTGTCCCTCAGAGATCCGTGTTGGGCCCACAATTGTTCACAATTTACATAGATGATTTGGAGTTGGGGACCAAGGGCAATGTGTCCAAGTTTGCAGATGACACTAAGATGAGTGGTAAAGCGAAAAGTGCAGAGGATACTGGAAGTCTGCAGTGGGATTTGGATAGGTTAAGTGAATGGGCTAGGGTCTGGCAGATGGAATACAATGTTGACAAATGTGAGGTTATCCATTTTGGTAGGAATAACAGCAAACGGGATTATTATTTAAATGATAAAATATTAAAGCATGCTGCTGTGCAGAGAGACCTGGGTGTGCTAGTGCATGAGTCGCAAAAATTTGGTTTACAGGTGCAACAGGTGATTAAGAAGGCGAATGGAATTTTGTCCTTCATTGCTAGAGGGATGGAGTTTAAGACTAGGGAGGCTATGCTGTAATTGTATAAGGTGTTAGTGAGGCCACACCTGGAGTATTGTGTTCAGTTTTGGTCTCCTTACTTGAGAAAGGACATACTGGCACTGGAGGGTGTGCAGAGAAGATTCACTAGGTTAATCCCAGAGCTGAAGGGGTTGGATTATGAGGAGATGTTGAGTAGATTGGGACTGTACTTAGTGGAATTTAGAAGGATGAGGGGGGGGGGATCTTATAGAAACATATAAAATTATGAAGGGAATAAATAGGATAGATGCAGGCAGGTTGTTTCTACTGGCGGGTGAAAGCAGAACTAGGTGACATAGCCTCAAAATAAGGGGAAGTAGATTTAGGACTGAGTTTAAGAGGAACTTCTTCACCCAAAGGGTTGTGAATCTATGGAATTCCTTGCCCAGTGAAGCAGTTGAGGCTCCTTCATTAAATGTTTTTAAGGTAAAGATAGATAGTTTTTTGAAGAATAAAGGGATTAAGGGTTATGGTGTTCGGGCCGGAAAGTGGAGCTGAGTCCACAAAAGATCAGCCATGATCTCATTGAATGGCGGAGCAGGCTCGAGGGGCCAGATGGCCTATTCCTGCTCCTAGTTCTTATGTAAAGAGTGGTGGTTGATGGGAAATGCTCTGACTGGTGTCCAGTTACTAGTGGTGTGCCACAAGGATCTGTTTTGGGGCCGTTGCTGTTTGTCATTTTGATAAATGACCTGGAGGAGGGTGTAGAAGGATGGGTGAGTCAATTTGCAGATGACACTAAAGTCGGTGGAGTTGTGGACAGTGCAGAAGGATGTTACAAGTTACAGAGGGACATAGATAGGATGCAGAGCTGGGCTGACAGGTGGCAAATGGAGTTTAATGCAGAAAAGTGTGAGGTGATTCATTTTGGAAGGAATAACAGGAAGACAGAGTACTGGGCTAATGGTAAGATTCTTGGTAGTGTGGACGAGCAGAGAGATCTCGGTGTCCATGTCCATAGATCCCTGAAAGTTGCCACCCAGGTTGAGAGGGTTGTTAAGAAGGCGTACGGTGTGTTAGCTTTTATTGGTAGAGGAATTGAGTTTCGGAGCCATGAGGTCATGTTGCAGTTGCACAAAACTCTGGTGCGGCCACATTTGGAGTATTGCGTGCAGTTCTGGTCGCCGCATTATCGGAAGGATGTGGAAGCATTGGAAAGGGTACAGAGGAGATTTACAAGGATGTTGCCTGGTATGGAGGGAAGATCTTATGAGGAAAGGCTGAAGGACTTGAGGCTGTTTTCGTTAGAGAGAAGAAGGTTAAGAGGTGACTTAATTGAGGCATACAAGATGATCAGAGGATTAGATAGGGTGGACAGTGAGAGCCTTTTTCCTCAGATGGTGATGTCTAGCACGAGGGGACATAGCTTTAAATTGAGGGGAGATAGATATAGGACAGATGTCAGAGGTAGGTTCTTTACTCAGATAGTAAGGGCGTGGAATGCTCTGCCTGCAACAGCAGTGGACTCGCCAACACTAAACGCATTCAAATGGTCATTGGATAGGCACATGGACGATAAGGGAATAGTGTAGAGGGACTTTAGAGGGGTTTCACAGGATGGTGCAACATCGAGGGCCGAAGGACCTGTACTGCGCTGTAATGTTCTATCTCGTAGCGTGCGTTGACTTTGGACTTACTTGTTCTGGTGCAGCTGCTAGGCAGGCCTCTCGTCACTGAGAGCCAAAGCCAAGAAGAACTATTCTCATTTGGGGGCTTCCTCTGAGACTCAAAGGGGGCTTTGTGCGCTTTTGGGCGGTCCTTGAACTAACTTGGCCCAATTAATTGGACCATATCCTGATCATTGGTGTCGATTTCCCCCAATAAAGGGGTGGCTGCCCTGATTGCTGGGCAGGCCCGAGGTGGCCGTTGGCCTGCTTTGTTCTAGTCTCCTCTGGGTGTCTGCCTTAGTATCATTTACCTAAATGTTTCTCTTTTGTCCCCGGAGATGGCTCATTAGTATGCTAATGGCTTTGCAGTATCGGTCTTGTCTGGGAGCTGCAAACTCCAATCAACAGACAAACCTTTCATCTGCTTGCTTTCTCAGCATTGTCCATTTTTCCCTTCATTCTTTGCAAGTGTCCATTTTGTAATCGGGACGTGGCCACCCCAGGTGGCTACACTCACTCCTTGTGATCCTCAACGCGAAGCGTGAAGGATCACCATTACGTCTTCGTTCTCTGACCAAGCGGGGCACCCATGACAAGGCTCTACACTGTCCTATACTATGCAATACAATTTTACCTAAAATCATTATACAACGAATTGCTCGACAAGACATCCTAGAAAAATACTGACACAGGGCGAGCCGTCTCGCAGCCTGTGCGATTTACCATCCCAATGTTTGAGGATGTAAATAGCATGTGGAGATCAACCTAAGAGTCGCCGTGAAACAAACAAAAACATTTCGAACCAAAAGAGCCAAAATGAGGTGCGTATGGGCCGCGGCGGGTAAGAAATGTATGGAATCCCCAGGTAGGACGGTGATCACTGCCGTATGAGCTCTACCGGAGCGTAGCTGACCTGAGGGGGAGTCCTCAGGCAGGGCGGGGATTAGGGCCGTTTCTCCACTGCCTGAGCAACCGGCAAGAACAGATAAGAATGTGGTCATTGTGGGGGGTTGCAGTAATGCCTCTTCTCTCTCGAAACAGAAGAGCAGTTACGAAATGGTGTCTGGGCGAAATTTCACATTCTCGGAGGTTTCTGTGGACAAACTCGTTGGTTGTCGGTGGACAAACTTGTTCCATTAACTGCCAGGGGGTGTTAAAGGAGTGGTGGCGTGGGGCTGTGAAAAACGTGCAAATTCTAAACAATCAACTCTTAACAAACAAACAAACAAACATGGTGCAGGTTCCATCAGAAAGGACACAGTATCTCTATCGGTTTCTTTTTACCATCATCTGGACACCTCATTTCTCAGTAGCGAACAGAGTCGCAAAGGGATTCGTTTGGTGGGAGTCCGACTCAATGTCATCATCTTCTCCCGGCTGCCATACTCTCGACTGGAGTAACCTTTCCGTTCCGGATGAGCCTGAATGAATTGTCTGTCGAATTGCCAGAATCGTGTGTTGAGTTTGGAACTGTCGGGGTTCAATCCGTAATCATCGGGCGGTGGGTCTGGGTCAGGGGCTTTTATGTACGTAATCTCGAAGGGGTCACTGGAATAATGCCCGTAACTGCTGGGAGTGGTGCCTGGTACAGGGGGATAGTCATAACGTGGTGTGCTGTGGCTGCCGTTAGTGCTGTCGCAATCACTGTCTCTGCTGCTGCTGGTTGGGGGTGGGGAGATGCGGAGTCGTGCCTCTGGGGGTGGAGTTGAAGTCGTGTCTGAGGACGGGCTGGACTGGCTGGGGGAGGGTAGGAATGCGTCATCTGTGGGCGGGGCATGCTCGTCTGCTGCTGCGAGCAAGATGTGTTGTGTGGGGTTATTCTGCGAGCCATAAGCCTTGAGCTGGTTTATGTGAAACCACGCAGACTTTCCATTGGGATATGTGATCTTGTATACCGAGAGGCTGACTTTGTCCAAAATGGAGTACTGTCCTGAGAATTTTGGGGAAAGGAATGAACTTGGGTTGTATAGGGAAAGCATCGCTTTCTGCCCTACGGCCAATTCAGTGGCATGTACTGTCTTGTCGAAACAAGCCTTGCTCTGTTTCTTCCATGTCCCAAGTCTCACAGCTGCTGCGAGTTGGGCTGCCTTAATGTTCTCTATTAGCTGCTGTACAGCATTTTCATGTGTGAGGGCTGTGACTGCGGGGCTGGCCAAATCTAGTCCTAATAAATACTCTGTCGCTTTCATGGGGATTCCGGTCATGAGAGTGTGGGGGGTGTATCTTGTGGACGTGGATACTGTGTTCCTTAAAAACATTAACGCAAATGGGAGGACTGAATCCCAGGTGCTGTTATTCTGCTGTACCATTTTCCTGAGGGTGGCTTTTAGTGTCCTGTTCATTCTTTCGACGATTCCACTTGACTGGGGGTGGTATGCAATATGGAACTTTTATGTTATTCCAAAAATTGTGAGGACGTTGTTCATAACTCGTCCTGCAAAATGAAATGAAATGAAAATCCTTATTGTCACGAGTAGGCTTCAATGAAGTTACTGTGAAAAGCCCCTAGTCGCCACATTCCGGCGCCTGTCCGGGGAGGCTGGTACGGGAATCGAACCGTGCTGCTGGCCTGCTTTAAAAGCCAGCGATTTAGCCCAGTGAGCTAAACCAGCCGTCATTGGACTCTATACTGCGGGGGAGTCCCCATCTTGTAAAGATGTGGATGGGTTTTGATTTTTGCGGTTGTCTTTGCTGTATTTGTTCGTGATGGAAAAGCTTCGACCCATTTTGTGAAGGTGTCGATGACCACCAACACATGCTTGCATCTATTTCTGCAAGGGGTAGGGGTCCTACGAAATCTATCTGGAGATTCGTCCAGGGACCATTAACGGGCGGGTATGGCTAAGTTGAGCCTTTTTTGCATATCAGTCCTGATTGTTCTGGGCACAAATCAAGCAATTCTCCATATAGTGTGTGACGTCGGCTTTTAAATTAGGCCACCAGCAGAGTGGTCTGAAGTGGGTTCAATTCCTTGGTGTCCATGATTGTCATGGAATTGGCAAATGATCTGGTTCCTGTGGGTGTGGGTGTCGCAGGCTGTGCCAGCATTTATTGCCCATCCTGAATTGCCCTTGAGGGGCAGTTAAGAGTCAACCACACTGCTGTGGGTCTGGAGTCACATGTAAGCCAGCCCGGATAAGGACGGCAAGTTGCCTTCCCTAAAGGACATTAGTGAACCAGATGGGTTTTTACGACAATCGACAATGGTTTCATGGTCATCATTCAACTTTTAATTCCAGATTTTTATTGAATTCGGATTTCACCATTTGCAGTGGCAGGATTTGAATCTGGGTTCCCAGAGCATTACTGTAAGTCTTTGGTTACTAGTCCATTGACAATACCACTATGCCACCGCCTTTCCAATAGTATAAAAAACTAGAACCAGAAGGCACAGCCTCAGACTAAAGGGACGATCCTTTAAAACAGAGATAAGGAAGAACTTCTTCAGCCAGAGGGTGGTGAATCTGTGGAACTCTTTGCCGCAGAAGGCTGTGGAGGCCAAATCACTGGGTGTCTTTAAGACAGAGATAGATAGGTTCTTGATTAATAAGGGGATCAGGGGTTATGGGGAGAAGGCAGGAGAATGGGGATGAGAAACAAAACACCCATGATTTAATGGCGGAGCAGACTCGATGGGCCAAATGGCCTAATCCTGCTCCTATGTCTTATGGACTTTCCCCCTTCCCAGCCCAATCCTCCGCTCAACTCTCTCTAATTCTCTGCGTTTTCTTACAGTCTCTGTGAAGCTGGATGTGAATCACTGGCTTCAAATGTCTGAGGATGTGAAGAGTTTGAGATACAGCAAGATCCGGAGGAACTTCCCTGACATGGACAAGAGGTTTAAAAACAGATTCTGTGTGCTGGGATCAAAGGGATTCACATCGGGCAGGCATTACTGGGAAGTAGAGGTGGTGGGAATCGAGGCTGGAACCTGGGAATAGCTGCAGAATCAGTAGAGAGGAAGGCAGTGGTCAGTCTGAGCCCAGAGACTGGATTCTGGACCATTGGATGGATTACATAAAACATAGATATGGAATAGTACAGCACAGTACAGGCCCTTCGGCACACAATGTTGTGCCGACCATTTATCCTAATCTAAGATTGACCTAACCTACACCCCTTTAATTTACTGCTGGCCATGTGCCTGTCCAAGAGTCACTTAAAGTTCCTAATGACTCACCACCTGCACTGGCAGTGCATTCCACGCACCCACCACTCTCTATGTAAAGAACCTAGGGGGGATTCTCCAACCCCTTGCCGGGGGGCGACATGAATCTCGGCCTGCCACGCCGGCTGCCAAATTCTCCGCCGATGGGTTTTGGGCGGGAGCGGGGATTGCGCCGCGCCGGTCGGGGGCTGTTGGTAGTGGCCCCCCCCCCCGGCGATTCTCCGGGCCCCGATGGGCCAAGTGGCCGCCCGTTTTTGGCCAGTCACGCCGGCGTGGATTAGACAAGGTCCATACCGGCGGGACCTGGCTTTGAGGGCGGCCTGTGGCATCCTTAGGGGGTGGGGGGTGGGGTGATCTGGCCCCGGGGGGGAAGCACGGTGGCCTGGCCCACGATCGGGGCCCACCAATCTGTGGGTAGGCCTGTGCCGTGGGGGCACTCTTTCCCTCCATGCCGGCCTCTGTAAAGCTCCGGAATGGCTGGTGTGGAGAAGAAACCCCCCGCGCATGCGCAGGAAACACTGCAGCGGTTCTCTGCATGCGCCAGAACACTCCAGCGCCCCTGCACATGCACCAACTCGTGCCGGCCGGCGGAGGCCCTTCGCCACCGGTTGGCATGGCTCCAACCACTCCAGCGGCGGCCTAGCCCCCGGAAGTGCGGAGGATTCTGACACCGGAGTGATTCACGCCACTCTTTGGCGCGTATACGGCCCGCCGCACCGATTGCAGGAGAATCCCACCCCCTACCTATGACATCTCCCCAATACCTTCCTCCAATCACCTTTAAATTATGTCCCCTCGTGACAGCCATTTCCGCCCTGGGAAAAGGTCTCTGGCTATTCACTCTATCCATGCCTCTCGTCACCAAGTCACCTCTCTTGCTTCTTCGCTTCTGTGAGAAAAGCCCTAGTTCCCTCAACCTTTCTTCGTAAGACATGCCCTCTAGTCCAGGCTGTACCCTCTCCAAAGCATCCACATCCTTCCTATAATGAGTCGACCAGATCTGGACACAATATTCCAAGTGTGGTCTAACTAGGGTTTTATAAAGCTGCAGCAAAACCTTGCGACTCTCAAACACAATCCCCTGTTAATGAAAGCCAACACACCATACGCCTTCTTAACAACAACCCTATCAACATGAGTGGAAACTTTGAGGGATCTATGTACGTGGTCCCCAAGATCCCTCTGTTCCTCCACACTTCCAAGAATCCTGCCTTTAACCCTGTATTCAGCATTCAAATTCGACCTTCCACAATGAATCACTTCACATTTATCGAGGTTGAACTCCATCTGCAACTTCTCAGCCGAGCTGTGCATCCTGTCAATGTCCTATTGTAACCTGCAACAACCCTCAACACTATCCACAACTCTCCCAACCTTTGAGTCATCGGCAAACTTACTAACCCACCCTTCTAATTCCCCCATCTAAGTCATTTATAAAAACCACAAAGAGCAGAGGTCCCAGAACAGATCCCTGCGGGACACCACTGGTCACTGACTTCCAGGTGGAATATTTTCCATCCACTACCACTTGCTGTCTTCTTATGGCCAGCCAATTCTGTATCCAGACAAATTTCCCTGTATCCCATGCCCTCTAATTTTTGAATGAGCCTACCATGGGGAACCTTATTAAATGCCTTACTGAAATCCATATACACCACATCCACTGCCCGACCTTCATCAATGTCTTGTCACACCCTCAAAGAATTCAATGAGGCTTGTGCGGCATGACCTGCTCCTCTCAAAGCCATGCTGACTATCTTTAATCAAACTATGTTTTTCTAAATAATCATAAATCCTGGGCGCAGTTCTCCGCCCCCCACGACGGGTCGGAGAATAGCGGAAGGGCCTTCCCGACATTTTTCCCGAACTCCCGCTATTCTTCCCCCCACGCCCGCCCCCCGACACAAATCGCTGCTCGCCGTTTTTTTACGGCGAGCAGCGATTCTCCCCTGGCCGATGGGCCGAGTTCCCAGGCCTTTACGGCCGTTTTCACGAACTGCAACGCACCTGCTCTCACCGTTCGTGAAAACGGCCGCAAAGTGCCGTTCTGGGGAACCATGGCACCGATTGGCACGGCCGCACCATGGCTGTGCCAAGGGTGCCATAGGCCCGCGATCGATGGGCACCGACCGCGGGCAGCGGGTACGAACTCCGCGCACTCTTTGTTCCTCCGCCGCCCCTCTGGATCAGTCCGCGGGGCGGCTGAGGGGCATACCGGCCCGCGCATGCGCGGGTTTCACGCATATGCGTGATGACGTCATCCGCGCATGCGCGGGCTGGAGCCGTCCACTCCG
This sequence comes from Scyliorhinus canicula, assembly GCF_902713615.1. Taxonomy (NCBI): domain Eukaryota; kingdom Metazoa; phylum Chordata; class Chondrichthyes; order Carcharhiniformes; family Scyliorhinidae; genus Scyliorhinus; species Scyliorhinus canicula. The sequence continues at coordinate 9,065,635 of NC_052158.1, forward strand.
CGCATGCGCGGCTGACGTCATCATATGCGTCAGCCGTCGTTAACTTTGGCGCGCGGGCTTAGCGAAATTCGCTAAGCCTGCGATGCCGAAGTTCACGGGGCCCCGCTGCTAGCCCCGACCAGGGAGCAGAATCGGGTCCTGGGAGGGGGCGCGGAGGCTGCCGTGAGACACGGCCGGTTTCACGGCAGCCTTCACGACTCTCCGCATTTGCGGAGAATCGCGCCCCCTATCTCTCAGAATCTTTTCCAATATTTTGCTCACCACAGACGTAAGACTGATGGGTCTGTAATTCCCAGAGATTTCCCTATTCCCTTTCTTGAACAGGGGAACAACATTTGCCTCCCTCCAATCATCCGGTACTACTCCAGTGGAGACTGAGGACGCAAAGATCATCGGCAACGGCGCAGCAATCTCCTCCCTCGCTTCCTATAGTAACCGTGGGTATATCCTGTCAAGCCAGGGGTCTTATCTATCCTGATGCTTTTCGAAATGTCCAGCACATCCTCCTACTTAATATCAATCTGTTCGAGTCTATTAACCTGGTTCACATTGTTCTCATGAGCAACAAGGTCCCTCTCTCTAGTGAATGCTGAAGCAAAATATTCATTTACCGTCTCCCCCATCTCCTTAGACTCGAGGCACAAGTTCCTCCACTATCCCTGATCATCCCTACTCTCGATCTGATCATCCTCTTATCTCTCACATAAGTGTAGAACGCCTTGGGGTTTTCTCGAATCCTTCCCACCAGGGCTTTTTCATGCCCCTTTCCAGCTCTCCTCAGTCCATTTTTGAGTTCCTTCCCGGCTACCTTGTAACCCTCTAGAGCCGAGTCAGATCCTTGCTTCCTCAACCTTAAGTAAGCTTTCTTCTTCCTTTTGACTAGAAGCTCCACTTCTCTTGTCATCCAAAGGCTCCTTCACCTTATCATTCCTTCCTCGTCTCAGTGGGACAAAACTATCCAGCACTCGCAGCAAGTGCTCCTTCAACAACCCCCACATTACTGTTGTGCATTTCCCCACGAACAATTGTTCCCACTTTATGCTCCTCAGCTCCTATCTAATAGCAGTATAATTTCCCGTCCCCCAATCAAATACCTTCCCATACTGTCCGTTCCTATCCCTCTCCATGACTATGGTAAAGGTCAAGGAGTTGTGGTCACTGTCACCGAAATGGTCTCCCTCTGAGACATCTGACACCTGACATGGTTTGTTGCCGAGCACCAAGTCCAATATGACCTCCCCTCTAGTCGGCCTATCTACATATTGAGTCAGGAATCCTTCCTGTACACATCTGACAAAATCTGCTCCATCCAAACCATTTGCAGTAAAGAGGTTCCAGTCAATATTAGGGAAGTTGAAATCACTCATGACAAAAACTCTGTTATTTCTGCACCTTTCCAAGATCTGCTGCCCAATCTGTTCCTCCATCTCTCTGCTGTTATTGGGGGGGTCTGTAGAAAACTCCCAATAAAGTGGCTGCTCCTTTCTTGTTTCTGACTTCCACCCATACTCAGTAGTCAAACCCTCCTCAACTACCTCATTTTCTGCAGCTGTGATGCAGTTGGGCAGCACGATAGCATGGTGGTTAGCATAAATGCTTCACAGCTCCAGGGTCCCAGGTTCGGTTCCCGGCTGGGTCACTGTCTGTGCGGAGTCTGCACGTCCTCCCCGTGTGTGCGTGGGTTTCCTCCGGGTGCTCTGGTTTCCTCCCACAGTCCAAAGATGTGCGGGTTAGGTGGATTGGCCAGGCTAAATTGCCCGTAGTGTCCTAAAAAATAAGGTTAATGGGGGTTGTTGGGTTACTGGGATAGGTATACGTGGGCTTGAGTAGGGTGATCATTGCTCGGCACAATATGAAGGGCCTGTTCTGTGCTGTACTGTTCTAATTCTAATTCTAATTAACAGAGCCACTTCCCCTCCTCTTTTACCTCCCTCCCTATTCTTCTGAAAACATGGAAACCCGGAACATCTAACAACCATTCCTGCCCCTGTGAAATCCATGTCTCCATAATGGCCATAACATTGTTGTTCCAAGTACTGATCCATGCTCGAAGTTCATCTCTCTTATTCCTGACACTCCTTGCATTGAAACAGACACGCTTTAACCCATTCCACTGAGTGCAACTTTGCCCCATCAACTGTCTATCCTTCCTCACAGACTCCCTGCATACTATTTCTGCCTGTTCAACAGCTACCCTATCCTCTGATCCATAGCCCTGGTCCCTATCCCCCTGCCAAACTAGTTTAAACCCCCTCCGAAGAGCTCAAGCAAAGCTCCCACCCAGGATATTGGTGCCCTTCCAGTGTAGGTGCAATCTGTCCTTCACGTACAGATCCCACCTTCCCCAGAAGATATCCCAATGATCCACATATCTGAAGCCTTCCCTCCTGCACCAGCTTTGTAGCCACGTGTTCAGCTGCACTCGCTCTCTGTTCCTTGCCTCACTTGCACATGGCACCGATAGCAATCCTGAGATCACTACTCTGCTTGTCCTGCTCTTTCGCTTCCAACCTAACTTCCTGAGATACCCTCAATTACGACACAGGAGAGAAGATTGGTCATTCAAAGGCTTTAATTACCAGAGAACTGAACAACTGCCGAGAAGTGTAGTCACAGCATGCTGCCCAGTGAGCATGACCTTATCTACCGTTTCCTGGGGGCGGAGTCCCCCAGGGTTCCAAGCCCGGTCTTAAAGGGCCAATGTATTAAAGGCAAGGTACAGTTACAGCAGCTACTGATACCATTCATCATACTCCCTAAAATTGCTTTTTAGATCCTCATTCTTTTTCTTAGCTATGTCGTTGATGCCTATGTGCACCACGACTTCTGGTTGCCCACCCTCCCCCTTAAGAATCCTATAGACTCGATCTGAGACACCCTAGCCCTGGCACCCGGGAGGCAACATATCTTCCGGGAGTCTCGTTTGCGACCCCAGAATCTCCTATCCGTTCCCCTAACCACGTTCTCCTATCACTATTGCTTTTCTATTCAGCCCCCTTCCCTCCTGAGCCCCAGAGCCAGGCTCAGTGCCAGAGACCTGGCCACTGGGGCCTTCCCCCGGTAGGTCATCCCCCCCCAACAGCATCCAAAATGGCATACTTGTTTTGAAGTGTTGAACATCGGTTTAATATAAATCCTCCCCTGAATCCCGTCTTCCTCTTCCTGCCGGCCAGATCCTCAAGAAGGTGGGAGTTTATCTCAGTTACGAGTCTGGGGCAGTATAATTTTACAGCGTGGACACAAAGTCCCATATCTAAATGTTCAGTGGGAATAAATTCACAGAGAAACGTTATCCTTTCTTTGGGACTTGGGATAAAAATTGGTGCAGGAAAAGGGGCGGGGCCTCAGGGTGGTCACATCACAATGACTTGACCCCGTGATTAGGGTCAGGGGTCATAAACCACCATTGACAACAGATTGTCACTAAATGTGGGATTTAATCAGACTGTAAATAAAAACAATACAAATATAAATGTCAGAGGATGAAAATCAAAAGTAAATTAAATATCTTGTGTCTCTCCTTCCTTCATTTACTCCCTGCTTCAGTTAATCAAACCGCCCAGTCCCAACCTCCATCTCTTCACCTGTTTCCCAGTCTGGAGCTGGGATTTCTGTGTTTCTATTTCTCACTCTGCTCCCACAACATGAGAGCCTGAGAATGAAATCCAGATATAGACAGATGACAATGCTGCATTTCCATGGTGTTTGGGAAATTGCATTTTTCCCTCTTCAATTCCCTCACTTCAAGCTGACCATTCCCCCAGAGTTGATGCTGAGACTCTCTTTCCACACACCCTCTCCAATTAATGCTGACACACTCCTTCCTCACTCCCTAAAGGACCAATCCCAGGATCTGCCCCTTTCCGTCTCTGCTCCTGTGCTCCTTTCTCCACTCAGTTCCACTCATTACTATCTCAGGAACAAAGCCCACCTCCACCTCACTCCCAGTGCCATTTTCCTGTTGTTACCATCTCCAGACTTGATGCTTCAACACGTTCCTCACTGAACTCCCATGTTCAACTTTTCAAAATGAGGCAAAGCCGAGATGCTCATTCACCAAAATCTTTATCTCTGGTCAAGTACAACAATACAGTTGACTTTTAATAGGCTAATCAGTGTTTCATGTTTTGACATTCTTCGAGGAAATATGTGCAGCCGACAACAAATCTAATTCAGCCATTTCTCATCACTCCCACGTTTGTTTTTTAAAATAGCAGGTGTTGTGATCTGGCAATGAGAATATTCCTCAGATATTCAACACATCATGATTTAGTGTCAGTAATTAATATAAATTAATTTATGATCAGAAGTTTTCACATCTTGGTTTTAAAGGGTAGAATTTACCAGTCTAAATGACAATTCAGCCCTGTGTGGAATTTCCCTTACAGTTTGTTGTAATGCCAATGTTAGCCAGAAGGTGGTGGTGATGAGCTGTCCAACAGGTTTGTCAAACATGATTTCCCTTTGAAAAAATCATGTTGACTGTGCGCAATTTTACCATTATTTTCTAAGTCCAGTTATAATATCCTTTTATAATGGATTCTAACATTTTTCTGCTACTGATGCCAAACTGGGTCTGTAGTTCTTCATTCTCCGTTTGCTCCCTTCTTAAGTAGCGGGGTAACATTTGCTACTTGCCAGTCTGCAGGAACTTTCCCAGAATCTATAAATTGTCGAGAGATAAGCACCAATATGTCCACTATCACTACAGTCACCTCCTTCAGTGCTCTGCGCTGTAGGTCATCTGGTCCAGGAGCTGTTCTACTTGCAATAAATAGTCCATAAAATGAAGCTATGACATTGCAGCTCCACCAAGTGGAATGTAACATGTGGGAAGTCATAGACGCATCTTCTGTACTAAACATACCTGAAGGAAGTGTCACCAGCTGTACAAGCTTGAACTCTGGGTTTTGAACTTGAGCGGTGGCTGCAGTCGCTGTTGTGCATCCATGGCACTGAGGACTACATGGATAGAATATTTAGGGAGGTGGCCACACTGCAGGTTAGGAATATGCAGGTAGAACGGGAATGGGTGAACAAGGATATACCAGGAGGGATGGTAAGACGCACAGTGGGTCTAAAGGACGGGTTTGGTTCCAATGATGTTGGATCCTGGGGTTGAATTGAGGGTGCTGGGGGTCAGGAGAAACAATCACAATCTAGGTTTAGAGTCGGTCAGGAATTCGAAGGTCTCATGGAGTGGTTCAAGGGAGTGGGCAAATACATTGAGGAGGATAATGGGAGGTTTAGGGCCCCGAGTGTGCTCCGGAGAATTGTCATGGATGTAGGCACGGAGCAAGAGATGGAATATTTAGGTCATGGGAATAGCTTCCGGGATAATGGGGAAGGTTCAAGTGGGAAGAAGAAAGGTTAGGTTGGGTGGATCAATGGTAATAGGGCCAAGTGTGAGGGTGAAAGGAGGATGATAGAAAGTATAGGAATGGCTCTGAAACTTCACACGTACCATAGTTGCAGGTCTTGTGTCAAACACACAAGTTTCTCTGAATATAATCTTGATTAAAATGGGAGGAGGGTCGTTTTGGTTGAGTGGAATTCATGCTGCACAAAATTGGTTGATTAATAGGACCAACTAATGATTAGGTAAATGGATGAGAACCAGGAATACACGCTACCCCATGTACATCTGCCCTCTTCAAACAGTAGGATTACAGCAAGAACAATGGGCGGGATTCTCCATCCAGCGACGCCGGAATATCAAAATGTGTTTGGGTGGGGAATCGCACAGGGCGAAAATTGTGGCAGGCGTCCAATGGAATACCATGCTCTGGTGTTTCGACAGCGGCATCAATGTATTCTACTTTGCATGTACAGTAAACACCATTGGCATATAATTAACTGGCCTAACTCAATATTCTCAGGAACCTCCGTGACGCTCCCACCCCGCACTCCATCTCACCCCCACCTCCAACAGCCAGGTGCCATCAGCTGATGGGGCACATGCAGCCCACCCAAGGGGGAACTCCCACAGTAGCACCGACAGGAGGTCACTGGACAGGGGCCACAGAGCATACCTCTGGTATGCTGAGCACCAATGGGTCCAGGGATGCAGTGCTGAGAGCAGAGTGCCCTGGGAACAGCTGGGTAGGAGGAGGAGTGGGGGCAGGGACTGCAATGAAATGGGCGCCAATTTAGTTGTCGTAGAAGTCGACTGATCATTCACACCGTTAACACTTAGTTTCCGAAATGGAAAATCCCGCTTAATGGGTCTTATTTTCCTGCAAGCTGGGAGCAGGTGTAGAGAATGTGAAGAAGCAGGGCTCTTTCTGTCCAGCAACAGAAGCTGAATGGTCAGTAGCAGGCAGCACCAGAGAGGGAAGTTGGGCCAGACACAGGCAGGCAGGGCAGAGCGGCACTGGCCACACATGCCATCCTCCAGAGGATGATGACGGACAACATCGAGGGCCGAAGGGTCCGTACTGCGCTGTAGTCTTCTATGTTCTATAATGCTCAGCAGTTTATTCCAGCCAGTTGAAGGACTTGATGCACACGTGGGACTTTAAACTTCTCAAGTAACCCCCTGTACCCATACTCCCAACGTCTGGCAGAATGGGCTCAGCAAAGCAGCCTGATTGAGAAAAGTGCCTGAGGTAATATGGACCTACGGTGGCATATGTAGAGGGCAGGATGCATGTGGATGCTCTCCCACCCCCACCGCCCCCCCCCCCACCAAAAATAGCTTTTTTAAAGCCCAACAATCAGTTTAAATGCAGTAAAAACCAAACGATTATAATAATCCTCATATAATAATCATATTGTCACAAGTAGGCATACATTAACACTGCAATAAAGTTACTGTGAAAAGCCCCTTGTCGCCACATTTCGGCGCCTCTTCGGGTACACAGGGAGAATTCAGAATATCCAATTCACCTAACAGCACGTCTTTCAGGACTTGTGGGAGGAAACGGGCACCTGGAGGAAACCCACGCAGACACAGGAAGAACGTGCAGACTCCACACAGACAGTGACCCAAGCCGGGAATCGAACCTGGGACCCTGGAGCTGTGAAGCAACAGTGCTACCCACCATGTGGTTTGTGTGTAAAAGATAGATACCTCAAAAGGATGCCCCAGAAAGAGAAAGGGATTTGGGCTGTAGCCCTTCAAGCTCTGAATCTTTGCAGGATTCCGTGCTTGGTAAGATGGTGGGGGCGAGCTCCTCTTCCATGTTACCCCCGCCTTTGACGGCAGACAATCACAGCCACATAATGGCAGGAGAGCTGAAAAAACATCACCAGAGTCAGACGTTAGACCTAAAATGATCAATTGATGAGGGTTTGGCCCATATCAATCTGAAGCTGGAAACAAATGAATAAAACCATCAAGGCATGTGGAGTAACACTGAAAGGTATTGAAATGGCCCAAACGGATCATAGCGACCGAATCATGTCTTTGGAAGTGGGCCTAACGTCAGTGGTTGAGTAGACTAAAATTCTCAAGACCAAGATAAACGACCTTGGAAACCTTTCAAGAAGGTTTGGGGTTTATCCCGGGCAGGTAGCATCCAAACGATTAAAATGAACTCACTTCCCAGATTTTTCTTTTTCTTTCAGTGTATCCCTATTTTGTTCCCAAATTAAGGTCAACAAATTCATTGTAGCTTTCATCTCGATGGGTAAATGTCCCAAAGTCTCGCAGCGCTCTGCTTCAGACAGGAGATCGGGAAGCTTGGCCCTCCCAAATTTTTGTTTGACTTTTGGTGCTAACATTCAAAAAATCCTGCAGTAGCTTCATGACCCTGACTTGATCTGGGGCAGGGTGGAGGCTCATTCAAGCACTACCTCTTCTCTTCACGCTATAATTACTGCACTGCTGCCCTTTTCCCCTGAAGGTTTTCCACAAATCCTGTGGTACTTTCTTCTCAGGATTTGGAAACAGTTTTGGCAGAATTTCAAACTTTTCTCCCAGTTTTCTCTCGACCGTTTTGCAATGATCACCTCTTTTTGACCTCGGGCTTGGACCTTTCGTTTAAGTCTTGGAAGGCAAGGTGACTTGTGCACTTCAGAGATCTATTCTTAGAGAAGAGTTTGCCAGTCTTGTGGAGCTGGCTGGCAAATTTCAGTTGTCCAGTTCTAACCTATTTTGTTATTTTCAAATCTGTGATGTTTCTCATAGATCTTTCCTTGTTTTCCTTGAGCCACCCCCACGCCCCTGCCAACCTTGCTGAAGAGGGTTTTGTTCTTGACACAACCTGACAAGGAGTCTATTTTGGATCTGTGTGCTGCTACAACACCTTTCGCGAGTGTACAGTCAATTCCAGCCCCACATACCTCGGAGTCCCAACATAAGTAAATTAACCAATAATGTGTGTATTTTCCTGAGATCTTTACATGGTGACTGCTCCAATGAATTACAGGCACCAGATTTATATGTAAAACATTAACAAACTGTTTATTTGCAACGAGAGTAAAAGGTGAACATATAATACAATAATGGAACAATGGTCGACTAGTCTACCTATTCCCAAAATCCCTGTCTCACCCTCCCCCTGACGCACACAAGACAGACACACGGAGAAGAGGGTAAGAAAGGTTAAAGAATTACAGGGATTAAGAGGAATGAGAGTTGAAGATCTTCAAATATCCCTTAAGAATGCGAGGTGTTAAACCACCTGGTGGTTTGTATCTTCAAGCAGACCACTCAAGCCAAACTCCCAGGCTGTAGGATCCCCTTTGGGGGCACACGTGTTAGGCTGAGCCTTGCCCACAGAAGATGCACTTCAGGACTGGCCTGATATGTGGTCAGCTTCAGCAGACTCACCAACAGCTTGTCTCAGTTAAACAGAATATCAGGGCAGCAGTTTTTGCGAGACCTTTGAGTGGTCTGACACCTTTCATGGAAGATGAATCCGAAAAGTTCCCTTTCCCAGCTCTGTCTTCAGGCTTAGAGTACTCACTAACTGCTCTGTGTATCAGGAGAAAGTTCCAGCTAAGATTTGAGAGAGAACTCCCATCTTCTGGGAGAGAGACTCAAAAGGATTCTGCTTAGCGCTACAGCTCCCAAACAAAACTGAAAGCAAAAACACAGATAGAGACCAGCAGGACATTCTAGAGTAATCCAGACACATCCGCATCGAGAATATGCCGTGTCCCCGGAAATGAAAGTAGCCGATTGGCTGTCTGTCAAGACGTGTCACCACTGATGTCAGCATCTCCTGCAACTGCTCTTTTTTGTAAATTAGAAGTATAGGCCGCAGCAATGCCCAGGTGCAGGAATAATAGCCAAAAGAACAGGAATTAAAATGAAACGAGGCCAATGAGGATTCACAAACGGGTTTCTTGCAATGACCTTATGCTTTCACCTGATCCTGCCTCTCTGGAGGAGATGAGGGAAAAATGGAGAGAGAACTGGGCCCTGTACTTACTGATGAGGTTTGGAGGGAAGCCCTCTACAGGGTGAACCACTTCTCCCTGCACCCGACTGAGTCTAATTCAGTATTGCACAGAACGCATTGAACCAAAGCGATGATGAGTGGGTTTTTCCAGGATATGGAAGGCAAGTGTGACCATTGCGCCAGCTAACCACATTCACATGTTTTGTCCTAACCTGGCTAGCTTTTGGGTTTCCCTTTTAAAGACTTTAGGAGATTCTCCGGGAGGTTCTAGAACCAGGTCCATTAGCAGCCATATTTGGGGTCTCAGATTCACAGGCATTTCACTCTAGGGTCAGGGTGAATGTTTTCCCCTTTGCCCCTCTGGTGGCCTGGAGGCTAATATTGCTTGTCTGAAGTCTCCTGATGCGACCATCAATTCACCCTGAGACACGAGTTGGAGTAAACTGTGGCTTTCATCAGCTTACAACTGAGCCTGCCTGTGACTGCACGATACTGAGGGCGGTCTCGCAGGACCGCAGCACTTGTACTCCCTAAAGGGGTCGGAGCCTAGGGCAGAGCCCTGTACATGCTCCTCATCTCCCCCTGTGGGCAGGTCCTCACAGTGGCTCACAGATGGGGCCCACAGGGACAACAGTAAGGTGCAGTGTCAATTACCAGTTACACATTCACCACATTCTCCCTCTGTTAAAAATCAAGTCCGGCAGGGGTGATGGGTCTACAGGTCCAGTCGGTCCGGCGCCCGGATCGTGCGTTGCGATCGATGAAGCGCTGATGTTGCAGCCGTTTCGGATGGCTGTGGAAGGATGTTCGGTGCGTGTCCGGGGTGGATTCCGGGGATGGTTCTTCCTGAGCTTTGCTCCTGCGGACTGGTCTGCCAGGTGGAAGGGTGCGCGGGAAGCAAATAGGTGCGGGGGTGCAGGGCGTGGGAGGTCGGGTGGGGTGTAGTGTGGGGGGTAATATCAGCGGTAGTGGTGGTAGAGACTGCGGGTGCCAGGTCCCGGAGGAAAACGGTGTCTTGCCGACCATCGGGGTTTTCAACATATGCGTAGTGGAGGTTCTAGTGCAGGAGCTAGACCCTCTCTACCAGGGGGCCGGTCTTATGTGTCCGAACGTGTTTCCGAAGGAGGACAGGGCCCAGTGTCCTCAACCAGGACGGAAGCGAGGCCCTCGTGGTAGTTCCCCTAGGGAAAACAAATAAGCGATCATGAGGAGTCTGATTTGTGGCCATACAAAGGAGGGGCCTAATAGCATGGAGCGCATCGGGGAGGACCTCCTGCCAGTGGGAGATCAGGAGATTCCTGGACCGTAGGGTCAGTAGGACGGTCTTCCAGACCGTCGTGTTCTCCCTCTCCACCTGCCCGTTCCCCCTGGGGTTATAACTGGTAGTCCTGCTCGAGGCGATGCCCTTGCTGAGCAGGTACTGCCGCAGTTCGTCGCTAATGAAGGACGAACCCCTGTCACTATGGACATAGTTGGGGAAACCGAACAGGGTGAAGACGCTGTGCAGGACTCTGATAACCGTGGGGGTGGTCATATCGGGGCATAGGATGGAAAAAGGGAAATGGGAGAACTCGTCTATAATGTTGAGAAAGTCGGTGTTAAGGTTGTTCGAAGGGAGGGGCCCTTTGAAATCAATACTCAGGCGGGGTGCCTTCACCAGGTGGGCCTTGTCTGGTCTCTAGAAGTGCGGTTTACACTCCGTGCAGATCGGGCACTTCCTGGTGACGGCTTTAACCTCGGTGGAGAAGGGTAGGTTGCGGGCCTTGATGTAGTGGGTGAGCTGGGTGACCCCCGGATGCAGAGGTCATTGTGGATAGCCTGTAGGCGGTCGTCTTGCGCGCTGGCGCATGTGCCGCAGGACAGGGCATCTGGGGGCTCATTGAGCTTCCCAGGACGACATACTATATCGTAATTATAGGTGGAGGGTTCAATCCTCCACCTCAAGATTTTGTCATTCTTAATCTTGCCCCGCTGTGAGTTGTCAAACATAAAGGCAACCGATCTTTGGTCGGTGATGAGGGTAAACCTCCTACCCGCGAGGTAGTGCCTCCAGTACCGTATGGCTTCCACAATGGCTTGGGCTTCCTTTTCGACTGAGGAGTGTCGAAGTTCTGAAGCAGAGAGGGTTCGGGAAAAGAACGCTACCGGCCTGCCTGCTTGGTTGAGGGTGGCAGCGAGAGCGACCTCTGATGCGTTGCTCTCCACCTGGAACGGGACGGAATCGTCTACCGCACTCATGGCGGCTTTGGCGATGTCCGCCTTAATGCAGTTGAAGGCCTGGCAAGCCTCGGCTGACAGTGGGAAGAGGGTGGCCTTAAATAGTGGGCGGACTTTGTCCGCATACTGGGGGACCCACTGGGCATAGTATGAAAAAAATCCGAGGCCCCTCTTGAGGGCCTTGGGACAGTGAGGCAGAGGGTGTTGTAAGAGGGGGCACATCCGGTCAGGGTCGTGTCCTAGGACCCCGTTTTACACAACGTAGCCGAGGATGGCTAGTCTGGTAGTGCGGAAAATGCATTTCTCCTTATTGTTGGTGAGATTGAGTTTTTGGGCCATCTGGAGAAATCGGTGGAGGTTGGCGCCGTGGTCCTGCTGGTCATGGACGCAGATGGTGACGTTATCCAAGTACGGACAAGTGGCCCGCAGCACGTACTGGTCCACCATTCTGTCCATTGCTCGTTGGAACACCGAAACCCCGTTCGTGACGTCAAAGGGAACCCGGAGGAAATGGAAGAGGCGGCCGTCTGCCTCGAACGGCGTGTAGTGGCGGTCCTCCGGGCGGATTGGGAGCTGGTGGTATGCAGACTTCAGATCCACCATGGAGAACACGCGGTACTGTGTGATCTGATTCACCATGTCTGCAATCCGGGGGAGGGGGTACGCATCAAGGTGCGTGAACCGGTTAATGGTCTGGCTGTAATCAACCACTATCCGGAGCTTTTCCCCGGTTTGGACGACCACCACCTGAGCTCTCCAGGGGCTATTACTGGCCTCTATGACTCCTTCACGAAAAAGACGCCAGACTTCAGGTCTGATAAATACACTGTCCTGCAGACTATACCTCCTGCTGCGAGTGGCCACTGGTTTGCAGTTGGCAGTGAGATTAGCGAAGAGTGGAGGGGGGTCGATTTTCAGCATTGCTAGGCTGCATATAGTGAGTGGGGGAAGGGGTCCGCCAAAGCTGAGTGTTAGGCTCCTGAGGTTGCACTGGAAATCCAGTCCTAGGAGGAGAGGGGCGCAGAGGCCTGGGAGCACATACAATTGGAAATTAGTGTAATCGGCGCCCTGTATGGTCAGAGTTGCAGTAGTGCGCTCCTGTATTTGAACTGAATGCCACCCCTAGGCGAGGGAGATTGTTTGCTGTGCCGGGAATATCGGGAGCGAACAGCGCCTTACCAAATCCGTGTGAACGAAGCTCTCAGTGCTCCCGGAGTTGAACAGGCACGGTGTCTCATATCTGTTGATCCGGACAGACATCATGGATCTCTTGAGGTGCTTGGGCCGCGGCTGGTCCCAAGGTGACTGCGCTGAGTTGAGAGTAGTCGGTGGTGTGGTCGGCGGTGCTGTAGTAGCCCCGCGATGACCGTCCGCGAAGGTCGTAATCTTCGAGTGGCGTAGCAGGTGATGGCTAAGATGGCGGCCCCCGTTGATCGCACGTGGCGGACGGCGAGGAAGATGGCACCCAAGATGGCCACCCCCATGGATCACACATGGTGAGCGGCGAGGAAGATGGCGCCCAAGATGGCGGCACCCATGGATCGCACATGGTCGACCGCGTGGGGGAGGATGGCCAAGGTGGTGGCCCCCGTGAGTCGCACATATTGTGTGGAGGCAGAGCCGGCAGACACGCTGCCACATTACGGGGATTGCAGGCCTGAGAGTTGGAGGAGCGAGTGTTCGAGTTAGGGTTTGAGTTTTTTGATTTGGCCAGGTAAACCTTAGCGAAGTGTCCCTTTCTCCCGCAGCTGCTGCAGTTCACGTTGCGGGCCGGGCATTGCTGCCGAGGGTGTTGGGGCTGGCCGCAAAAATGGCACGATAGCCCTCCATGGTGGGTGGGTGGCCGCGCGGCGCAGGCCAGGGGCAGCCTTTGGTCGGGGGTCCACGATGGGTCACGTGAACGGCCGGGAACGCAGTTAGGCTTTGGAAAGCGACCTCCAGCGAGGTCGCCAGTTTTACCGTGTCCCCCAGTTCCTGGGCCCCTTTCTCAAGGAGACGCTGCCGCACATAATTTGATTGGACCCCAGCAACATACACATCTCGGACGGCGAGTTCCATGTGCTGAGTGGCTGTAACGGCCTGGTAGTTACAGTCGCGTGCTAGGGCTTTGAGGTTGTGCAGATAGTCATCTAGCGACTCCCCAGGGCGCTGGCAGTGAATTGCGAAGATGTAGACTTTGTTCACGGGCTGCACGTACAGGTGGTCGAGTATCGCGAGGGCCTCAGTGCAAGAGTTAGCTTCATCAAATTGAGTAGAAATGCGATGGCTCACCCGTGCGTGGAGAAGACTTAGTTTTTGTTCATCTGTAACGGAGGAAGTCGTCGATGCAGCCAGGTAGGCCCTGAAGCACCGAAGCCAATGCAAAAAAATTTCCTTTGCCTCTGCGGCCTGTGGATCGAATTCCAGTTGGTCAGGTTTGAGGGCTGATTCCATGGTAGTTCTTTAAGCCGATTAAATTGATGCGACCATCAATTCATTCAGAGACGAGTTGGTGTAAACTGTGGCTTTAATCGGCTTACAACTGAGCCTGCCTGTGACTGAACGATACTGAGGGCGGTCTCGCAGGACCGCAGCACTTATACTCCCTAAAGGGGGTGGAGCCTAGGGCGGAGCTCTGTACATGCTCCTCATCTCCCCCTGTGGGCAGAGCCGCGCAACGGCTCACAGATGGAGCCCACAGGGACAACAGTAAGGTACAGTGTGAATTACCAGTTACACATTCACCACATCTCCCACATGAACTAGTGCTTCAGCCTAGCTGGGCGATATGGTGTCTTTTCTGCGCTATACCATCACGGGGTCAGTGGGGAGGTTCGACCTGAGGTGGCAAATATTTATCTTTTTTAAAGATTTAGACACCATCAACTCTTAGGGGGCTTATTTTGTGGGTGGGGAAATTTTTATGTTACAGTTTTGGTGAAAGATGTGTGTATAACTTTTTGACTTTGTACTTTTATATCTGCTGTTTATTGTTCATAATAAAGTTCAGTGTTTGTTCATGAAAATACAATAAATATATTTTTTAAAACTTTGCTCCACAACCAAACAGCCATGTGGTTGCCATGGAGAGTGCTCTCTATGTCAGGAACCGGCATCACTGATTACAGGTACGTGAACCAGCACCACCAACCACCACCCAGTCTACAATCTGTGCCCACCTACATGGTGGAAATGGGGGCCCCTCCGTTACCAACGTTACCTGCAGCCACTGGGCACACCCCAGGAATACCTGATGCCATCCACTCTGGACAACGATGTGAGAGCATTCCAATCACATGCTCTGGCCACCTGAGCAAACCAAAATTCAAACTTCAAGGACTATGTGCTGACCTAGTCTACTCTACAGTGAACTCTTCTTTAAAGGGTCGGGAGAAGAGACTCAATGGGCTATATGCCAGGTGTAGCAAACCAAATTGACGCTCTGAACATTTTAAATAGTTACTGCACCCCATCCCCCCCAACATTGTCATATTCTTGTAGCACCAGCTGTCCCAACTAAAATGGGGAATATGGGGGCCAAGTTATCATTTGTACATCGGGGTGACGTTTAACTGGTGGTGGCATGTCCGGAGCACAGGAGCTGTCCCTCAGCACGGGCAGACATACAGCACAGTAAGAGCTGCTAATACTCTCGAATAAATCCTTTGCTTGTTAGTCCCTTGTCAATCTATACAACTCAGCAACTCCTACAACTCCAACTCCAACATTCGGGGCCTCACGGTAGCATGGTGGTTAGCATCAATGCTTCACAGCTCCAGGGTCCCAGGTTCGATTCCCGGCTGGGTCACTGTCTGTGTGGAGTCTGCACGTCCTCCCCGTGTGTGCGTGGGTTTCCTCCGGGTGCTCCGGTTTCCTCCCACAGTCCAAAGATGTGCGGGATAGGTGAATTGGCCATGCTAAATTGCCCGTAGTGTAAGGTAATGGGGGGATTGTTGGGTTACGGGTATTCGGGTTACGTGGGTTTAAGTAGGGTGATCATTGCTCGGCACAACATCGAGGGCCGAAGGGCCTGTTCTGTGCTGTACTGTTCTATGTTCTATGTTCTATTACTCGCTGTGTCTTTGGGTGCCTTGGCCCTTAAGCTTTGGAACTCCCTCCTTAAACCTCTCCAGCCTCTCTAACTCTCTTTGGAAACACAACACTTTCATATGCAGGTACAGCCAGCAATTGGGAAGATAGATATGTGAGATAGGTATGTTAGCCTTCACTGTATGGGGCTTAGAGTACATGAGTAAGGAATATTGCTGTAATTGTATAGGGCTTTGGTGAGATCACAGCTGGATTACTGTGTGCAGTTTACATCTTATCTAAAGAAGGATATATTTGTCATTGATGGGGAGATCACTAGATTAATTCCTAGGATTAGATTGTTACACTATAAGGAGAGATTGAATACAACAGACCTATTTTTTCTGGAGTTGAGAAGAATAAGGTGACCTCATTTAAATGTACACAATCCTTTGAGAATTTGACAGGGTAAATGCTGAGGGGCTGTTTCTTGCAGCTGGGGAGTTTAGAATTGGGAATGGTAGTCTCAGGATGAGCGTGGTTGTCTCAGGGTGAGGGGTAAGGTCACCCATTCAAGCTGAAGATGAGAAATGGCTTCACTCACCGGGTGATGAACCTTTGGAATTCTCAAACCCAGAAGGTGGTGGATGCTCCGTTATGGAATATATTTGCGACTGATGTCGATAGATTTTCGAACCCTGGGGAATGAAGGGATATGGGGAGGGGGTGGAAAAGTGGAGCTGAGCTTGCAGATCAGCCATGATCTTCTTCAATTGCTGAGCAAGCTGGAAGGGCCGAATGACTTGCATTCTTATGTTCTCCTGTGAGACACTCCTTAAAACCTATCTCTTTGACCAGTCGTTTGGGCATCTACCTAAATATCTCAGTGTTAGATTCAGTCTGGTAAGTGTTTCTGTGAAGCACCTTGAAATACTGAAACACAGTTGTACTGAAATACAGTTGCTGTATCAATCCCAGTTGTCATTTAGTTTGGTGTCTATTTTCCCTCACCCCTCTGTGACACCACGTGACCTGCTTCTCTGCACTAAAAGGTGTTACACCAACGCGGGTAATTGTTGCTGTGTTGTATTTTATGAAATTCAGTCATAGACAGATAATGCAGAAAACCCCGAGGTGTGGTTAAAATATTTTATTTGTGCTCGATTAATCCATATAGATGCCAGATCGCGAAGGAAGTGTGTGTGCACAGAATGGAATTCAACACGGCTGTTAGTCAAAAATTGGAAGTTCTCTCTTTGTTTCCCAATGGAATTCCTTATGGCTATCTGGATGGGAACAGGAAATTCAGCTTTCCTCACTGGGCGGCGGGGTGGGTGGACGTTTGGTTGCTCCTGGAGACTTTGATTTCCATTTCAAAATGTATTCTCAGAACATCTGGAATTCAAGAGAGAAAATAAAGCAGCTGGTTTCTCACTAGAGCAGAGAAGGCGAAAGAGGTTTGATGGATATGTTTAAAATCATGAAGGGTTCAGAGAAATAAAGCAATAATCAGAGGGCACAGAGTGAACGTGATTGGCAGAAGAACCAAAAGTGACAGGAGGAAAGACTTGGATAATGGGTGGTTTGGATTTGGAATCCACTGCCGGATGATAGAGTCAATAGTAACTCTTAGGGCAGTCAGAAAACCACTTGAAGGAGAAAGAATTGCAGGGATATGAGGAAAGAGTAGAGCGGGCTGAATTGGATTGATCCTCAGGAGATCCAGCACAGACTTGATGGGGTGAATGACCTCCTGTGTTGTGCTATTCTAAGATCTTATTAATTAAACCAGCAGACAATAGGAGAACAGGAGGGTCTTTGGTCAGCAGTATTAGGACAGTAACTCACTGGAACTGGAGGGACCAAGAACCAGTTGGGACTTTACCCAGAATCTCAATTCTAGATTCTCTCTATAGTGGGGGATAGGGCCCCGGGGTGTGGCAATTTCTGTCGCTTCCCTACCCCCACCCTCTTGCCGTGGAGTCAAACATGACATCTTGGACTTGAAAGGTTGGGTTGGGGGAGGGGTGAGTGGAACGGAGTCAGGGGCTGGATCAAAGGCAGTGTTGGGAGTGAACTCTTGTGTGACATTCTGAGGTGGGACCATTGACAACTAATGGCGCAGCTCTAATGGTGGAGCAATTAACACCAGGAATGCTCAAGAGACCAGAATTTAAGGAGCAGTTGCAGACTGGTGAAGATGGCAGAGATGGGAATAGGATGAGGACTTGAAAGCAAGGGTGAGAAATGTAAAATCTGAGAGCAGAGCCTGCTGGGGTCAGCTTTCCCAGCCTCCCAACAGGAATGCAGGAGTTCCACAGCACAGGGACAGTAAGCTCCCATGATGTGGGCGAACTCACTGTGCTAAAATGGATCAGGGAAATTTCCCAATACCATTTCCAAACGGCAATCCAATGCAGAATTGGAGTGGCCGGATGGGAGAATAGACGGGGGTCAGCCTGTGCCATGGGGGGCACTCTATTCCACCGCATCGGCCGCTGTGGTTCTCCACGATGGCCGATGCAGAGATGAACCCTCCCGCGCATGCGCGGAGATGACGCCAGCACGCGCTGGCATTCCTGCACATGCACCAGCTGGCGGAGGCCTTTCGGCACCAAGCCTCTATCCCAACCAGCCGGCGGAGGCCCTTTGGCACCGGTTGGCACCAAGCCTCTATCCCGCCGGCCGGCGGGGCGCCAACCACTCCGGGGCGGGCCTAGTCCCTGAAGGTGCGGAGGATTACGCACCTTTGGGGCGGCCCACCGCCGGAGTGGTTCACGCCACTCCAGCCCGCCGGGACACCCCGCCGGGTACGGGAGAATCCCGCCCATTATTGTGGATCTGGAGTCACATGTAGGTCAGACCAGGTATGGGGCAGATTCCCTTCCCTAAATAATATTTGCAAAGCAGATGGGTTTTTCTGACAATTGTTTCATGGTCATCATAAGACTAAAATAATTCCAGATTTTTTTTTATTGAATTCAAATGTCACCATTTATCGTGGTGAGTCCCTCGAGCAAGACCCTGGATATCTGGATTATTAGTCCAGTGACAATCCCACGCTGCCACTGCCTCCCACTTAATTGCGTGATTAATGTGTTACATCAATATTCGGTCTGCAAGTTAACCCTTTCCTCTCCAAAAGGGGGTAATAGAAATACAAGTGAATTCTGTACAGCACTTGCAGTGAAAAGCTATGTGATCCCATGCAGCTTAGTCATTCATTGATCCTCATAGCTCCAGAATTTTGTTTGGTTCTACAATAGGTCAAAGTCTCAAGAGTTTGACTCAAAGACACTTCAAAAAATACAATGTTACTTCACTGCTGACAGGACCAGTAGTAAAGTTATTACTTGCTGGAATACTTTATAGGGGCGGACTGGATCAACAATAGATTGTCACAACTCAACCTAATGGAGATACAATGTTAAATGCCTCAGAACGATAATGGGCTGGATTCGTCGGTCGCCCAGCCACTTGTTTCTCGACTGTGCGCCATTCACTGCCGACGGGATTCTCTATTCCCGCAGTTGGCATGATATACACATCAGTATATAATGGTGCAGACACACACTGACTGACACACTGCAAGACCAATCAACACACACAACACAGCAGCCAATCACCAGTTAGCTCACTATAAAGCCAGAGGGCACTAGTTTTCCCGCTCATTCGGGATGCAGCCTCTGAGAAGGACAGAGCTCGCAGCTTGTAGCACAGATCTTCACCATGTGCTAACAGTTTAGACTGGTCAGGATAGACATAAGTCTTCAGTTAATCTAACATATTGTCGACCCACTGTGCAAGTATGTTCAACAGTTCCTAGCTTAATAAAATAGTGTTGTACTATTTCAAGTGTTGGTAGCCTGTATATGTTACTGCTAAGGTAAACGCAGTCTCCACAGATCCACAGTACCCAACACATCAGCAGCTTGTTCATGGAATTTCCCATTAAAACCAAGCCACGCCGCCAGGAAACCCTCGGGTGGGGGTGATCTGCTTGCAGGAGAATTTGGAGAATTGGAGAATTTGGAAATCTGAGTCTCGTGGCATTTTGCGCACACATCGTCATTTATGCCCATGGTGAACAGGAGCGCAAAACCCCACCAAGTATCTCTCAACAACTTTGCTGAAATTGGAAGATGCGTCTTTCAGAACTCCCACTACCCGAGGAAATAGTTTCTCACTATCTGCCATATCGAATCCTTTAAATATTTAAACATCTCACCTCATCTGTCAACATCTCCTTGCAACTTTCTGCCCTGTCTACCCAACTAACTGTGTGTAAGTTTGTGTCAAGAGGTTACCGACAGGTCACCCACTTGCAATCTCAACTGGGCACTGGTTGAAAATAAAACAGCTACAGTATAAAGGGAAAAGCACCTTGCAGTCAGGATCAGCGCTCCGTCTTCCAGACGGAGTCAGATAACCATACTGCGGGGATAACGTACTCTTTGAGAACGCTGGTTGTAAAGTGCAAGGTCAGGTTTCCTGGCATTTCGCACCACTATGCGATTGAGTGTGATTGAAGGTGGCAATAATGTGTGGCTGACCCACATGCGGCTGAATCCTGATCTCTGGATGACAGGTCCATGAGTTCCAAGAAGATAGAAGTAACCAACTTGAGACATTTCCAATTATTGATTCTGCAACTCGCTCTACTCAAACAGGGCAGACAAAGACCTTTGGTATTTAAACAGTGTCATTGTCCCTGATGGAATCTAACAGTGGATTAACTCTAACCAAAGTCACAGACGTTGCTTAGATTAGGAATTTTTTTACATCTAAGATCAATCGAGTCTGTGCCAACCCTCTGAAAGAGTACCTTACCCAGAACAAATAAAACATTCTGGGAATTTGGAGCATTAGTAGCAAGGCCAAAAATGTAAATTTTATATATTTATTGGATCTGGGTGTCAGTGGCTAGGCCAGCATTTATTGCCCACCCCAGTTCCTCTTGCACAACAGATGATGAGCTGTCTTCTTTCTCTTGTGCAGTGAATATAATATCTTCAGGAGTCCTGAGAAGGTTAACAAATGAAGGTTTATTTGGAAAACAAAAGTAAAGGCTGCAATGCGGCGTACAGCACAAGTCCCAATCATGCCAGTCCCAATCTGGCACGTCTTTTAAGCACTAGATTCACGAGCCCCAACTGCTAGGGCTCCGCCCCTCAGAAGGGGAGTTCGTATTCCATTAGACTCACTGGGAGATCAATTGGGTTATGCATAGGTCTCGTGAGAGTTATTACAATGAACAGTACAGCAGTGAGCAAGGTGTTTTTCTGTACAATAATTGATGATGGTCACTATCATTAAGACTAGGAGCGCAATTCTCCCCCTCCCCCTCCCCCACGCCGGGTGGGAGAATCGCTGGGGCACCAGGCGAGTCCCGCTACGCCGCCCCGGCACTCACACGCTATTCTCCCCCCCCCCCTCCCAAAACCGGCGCGGCGAGATTTACAGCTGGTTGCTCGGAGAATCACCCCTCGCCGTTTGCAACGGGCTGGGGGGGGGGGGGGGGGGGGGGGTTTGGATGGGGGATCCAGTACCGGGGGTGGGAGGAGGGTTCAAAAGGGGTCCGGCCCGCGATCAGTGCCCACTGATCGGCAGGCCGGCCTCTCTGAAGGAGAACTCCTTTCCTCCGCCGCTCCGCAAGATCCATCCGACGTTTCTTGCGGGGCGGCCACGGGCAGGACAGCAACCGCGCATGCGCGGGTTGGTGCTGACCAACCTGAGCATGCGCAGGTGAGGTCATTTACGTGGCGCCGAGGCGCCGCTTTTACAAGGCGCTAATGCCCGGCGCGTGTAAATGACGCGCCGCCGCTCCTAGCCCCCCGGGGATGGGAGAATAGGGGGCGAGGAGCGGCCTCCGACGCCGGAGTGAAACACTCCGGTTTTCACTCCGGCGTCGGGACTTAGTCTCCCGATGGGAGAATTTTGCCCTAGCTTCCCAGACCTTCAGTTCTAATTAAAGTTCAAATCCCATCAGCTACAATGATAGGGTTTGAACCCAGGTCTCCAGAGCATGATCGGTACTCCCGCCTGAAACTTGTGCTGTATGCCGCATTGCAGCCTTTACTTTTGTTTTCCAAATAAACCTTCATTTGTTAACCTTCTCAGGTCCCCAGTGCATTCACATTGGGGTTACTAATCCAGTGATAGTGCACTTTGCCACCGTCTCACAATAAATACTTGCAACCCGAGGAAATACTTTTGAAATATAATCACCGTTGTGGCATGGCAGCCAATTTGATGCACAACGAACTCCCACAAACAACGATGTGATACTGACCAGATAAGTTGTTTTTGTGATGTTGATCGAGCGATGCATATTGTCCAGGACATTTAAAAAATGATGAGGTCACTAACTCTGCTTGGACCTATTTCCAGAGGTTTCGTCACATGAACTCCAACCTCTAATTGCCCCACCCCCAGGCTCTCGCTGTTGGTTGCCTGACATGTGCACTTAATCCCAAAGGCCAATTCGAAATTGAATAAATTACTCATCATGTGATTGAATGCATCTTGACTGTTAGTCAAACAGTCGTAACTTCTCCCCATCTCCAATATTTTTCAAATGATGTTTTCATGCCCGATCTTTCTCCACAGGTGCTGCTAGTGAGATTCTGGAGTTTAATGTATCATTTGGGACAATTCTGGAGAGTTGACAAGTCGGCAAGTGATGACATTGTGACTCCGCACATTTCCACTGTCCAAAAATGTCACAACCTAGCAATTTTAGTATATTCGTCCTGATTTTCAAATTCTCCCTGTCTCTGTATCTCCTTCCAACTCACCAAGGCTCCTTAGGCAACACCTTCTAAACCCACTGTCACCCACAACCACCACCATCGAGAAGGACCAGGGCAGCAGATACCTGGGAACCCCACCACTTGGAGATTCCCCTCCAAATCACTCACCACCCTAACTTGGAAATATATCGGCCGTTCCTTCACTGTCGCTGGGGCAACATCCTGGAACTCCCTCCCTAACAGCACAGTGGGTGTACCTACATCTCAAGGATTGCAGAAGTTCAAGAAGGCAGCTCCCTATCACCTTGTCAAGGGATCTAAGGATGGGCAATAAATGCTGACCTGACCAGCCATGCTAACATTCCTTAAATTAATAAAAAGGTTTAATTTTGTATTCTGGGAGTGGAAACATGGAAGATATGGGGCGGGATTCTTTGTCCCGCCTGCCCCTTTTTCCGATGTGGCGTGCCACGTCGGCAGTGGGATTCTCCATTCCCACAGCTGGCCAACTGGATTACCCATTGTGGCCATCCCACGCCATCAGGCAATCCGTGGGCATGGGTGCACTGCCAGCGAAATGGAGGATCCCGCTGACGGAGAATCCCGCAGATGGTACTCGGATAAGTAAAACCATTTCTATTACTGTTTTATAATGTTTTCTCAATGTTTTATGCCTCAGGTAAATATTTATATCAACTGTTTATCTGATTCAAATTCTTGGTTAGACACTCTAAGGTCACTCTATAATGAAAAACATTCCAAAATCCAGGACTGACTTGCTCCCAAACATTCTGGACAGGACATACTGTATCTCATTACGAGACTCATATGAAGCACTTAGGAAGGATGTCTCACATCGTTAAGGAGCTATTTAAATACTTGTTTGTATCGACTCATGAGTTCCAAAGCATTCCCAACCCAAAATGGATTTTAGTCAATTCAAGCGAGGGATTTTCATTCCTACCGAATGCCTGCTGGTCATTTGGGCCTTTGGGATGTAAGGAAGGATTGGTGTGAAACAAAGTCAGCCTCACACTGGGGTTCAGCAGACCCTGCTTCAGTTCAGTTCCATTCCCAGAGTCAATTTGACCTGACGGAACTCTGCTGACCCCTGAACTCTGCAGTCAGGCTGAGCACGTGTGAAAATCCTCAGCTCTTTGCAAACTTCACGTTACATTTCTGCTCGAACAGAGAAGCTGAAGGTTTTTTGAGCTAGCGAGTGGGAATGTTGTTTATTCAAGCCGGAGCACCTCAAGGTTATGTAATATTTCTCTGTCTCGGTGACTGTGTTGTCTCTCACTCACACGCACACACACACACTTTGTAAAGGAAGATTATAAATACCTCAGTAATACAATCAACATTAATTCACCCAACAAGATAGGATTTAAAGCCTAAACTACCCCCCTCCAGAAATCAGCATTAAGGGAAATCGCTGTAACTTTCACTTTTGCTTGTAACACCTGCTTCACATCTTCATCAATTCTAAAAAATTAAGCAGACATAATAATCCATAAAGCAATTTATGGCAAGTCAACTCATTTAGAGTCGGATTAAGTTTGGAGCACAGAAAAGACTTGCCTGAACATAGTTCTCAAGGCAATGAATTAACTTGTCAGCTGTGGTTGTGCTCTTGCCTGTGAGTCAGAAGGTTGTGGTTTAAACTCCACTCCAGGGATTGATATATGTATCCAGTGAAGTAGTGATGGAGTGCTACACTGTCGGAGGTGCTGTCTCTAAGACGAGGCCCAATCTGCCTTCTCAAAGATACAAAATATCCCACGGCCACTACTTGCGAAGAAGGTTGAAGTGTATCCCTGATGTTGAGGAGCTAATAATTATTCCTCACCAAGATCACAAAAAAACCAATGGACTGTGGGAGGAAACCGGAACATACGGAGGAAACCCTTCGCCCTGTGTCTGTGTGGGTTTCCTCCGGATGCTCCGGTTTCCTCCCACAGTCCAAAGATGTGCGGGATTGGTGGATTGGCCACGCTAAATTGCCCTTAGTATCCAAAAACGTTAGGCGGGGCTACTGGGTTACAGGGATAGGGTGGAGGTGTGGGCTTAGGAAGTTGCGCTTTCCAAGGGCCAGTGCAGACTCGATGGGCTGAATGGCCTCCTTCTGCACTGTAAATTCTTGGCCTATAAGCTGAGAATGGTGTGGAGTGCCTGAGAATTTAAAATTGTAAAGTTATCCCAAAATCAGATGAGAGAGGGCGTAGTCACGTGAACCATGAATCGATCAAAGTTAATCTGTTGAGACGAACGTTGGGATTTGTTGAGGTGAAAAGCATGAACACCTTTGATGGGAATTTGGATAAGTGCATGAGGGAGAAAGGAAAAGAAGCACATGTTGGATAAGGATCTTGTGTACAATATAAATGCCGTATTATAATTGCCACCGATAACTTTTAGAAAGAGATGTGCTTTTCCCGTGACTAATGGAAAGATTTCACATTTTGAGATATTTTACTGTAACAAAAAAAACAAAACCAACATAGACTAATAATAATAATCTTTATTGTCACAAGTAGGCTGACATTAACACTGCGATGAAGTTACTGTGAAAATTCCCTAGTCGCCACATTCCGGCGCCTGTTCGGGTACACAGAGGGAGAATTCAGAATGTCCAATTCTTCTAACAGCACGTATTTCGGGAATTGTGGGAGGAAACGGAGCACCCGGAGGAAACCCACACAGACACGGGGAGAACGTGCAGACTCCACACAGGCAGTGATCCAAGCCGGGACTCGAACCTGGGATCTTTGAGCTGTGAAGCAACAGTGCTACCGTGCTACCCTAAACATTGCTTAAGGTACTGTGGTGAATGTAATATATGTTAAAATATACGTAATTCACACTGTTGTTGTAAGCGCAGTAGCGTTGTCCCACCACTAGGGGGAGTAGCGCTGGGAGCACCTAGGAACTTGTACTGGGCTCCACCCTTGTTTCTGCCTATGACTCCTCCCCCTAGTGCAGCTATATAAGTACCCGTGTCCAGAGTCCGCCTGGGTCACTACGAGTTCATCAACAGGTATCAGGCTGGCTCTGAAGTAAGTCGATTAAAGCCTAGATTCACATCGGAAACATGTGTCTGGTGAATCAGGTACTTCCGTTAATCAATTAATTCAACAAAAATACTTCACGTCATGTTTGTCCATTACCTCACCCTCTCCATACATATGTAACCTTGTAGATGAAACCTCACTCTCCTGAGTTTTCAGCAGGCTGCCTTCTCCTGGCCACATCAGATCAACTCTTCCAGCTCCCTTTGGAAGTGCCTTCACCAAGTCTGCTTCTTTCCGAACCGAAAACTGACTCACAAATGTCCCAGATTCCTCTCACTCTCTCGCGCTCTCACTCTCTCCAGGTCTCTTTCTCTCTCACCAGGTCTCTTCTCTGTATTTCTCCAGGTCTCTCTTTCTCTCTCTCTTTAGGTCTCTCTTTTTCTCCCTCTCCCTCCAGGTATCTCTCTCCGAATCTGAGAGACCGTGTCTGCAAAGAGCTGCTGCCCCTCTTTTGTGTCAAGGTCTGAAACTGGAGCCTCTTTCCCCAATGACAACGAGACTACATGGGCATGTCTCCTGGCATGATTTAGTATGAGCGCATCATCTCCCATTCAGAACATTCTTTAAAACAGAGACAGCTTTAAACACAACCATCTA
The DNA here is from genome assembly GCF_902713615.1 of Scyliorhinus canicula. Lineage (NCBI taxonomy): Eukaryota > Metazoa > Chordata > Chondrichthyes > Carcharhiniformes > Scyliorhinidae > Scyliorhinus > Scyliorhinus canicula. Next base: position 9,091,630 of record NC_052158.1, read on the forward strand.
ATAAAGACTCGCATTCGTAACAACCAGCGTTCATTGAATCAAATGATCTCATTCTATACATACAGGGGGAGGGTTTTTATGGCCCTTCCCTCCAGTGGGATCTTCTGGTCCTGACAAAGGTGACCCATGGAGGAATGGGCGAGCCACATAAATTGCTGCAGACATTAGCAGAACTGGAAGTCCCACAGGTGGCCAATGGCGAGAAGCCCCCGCTGCGGGAAAGCACACCACTGGGTGGGGGGGGAGAGAGAGGAGACGCAAAACCCCACCCTCAGTCAATGTACAAAAGAAAATGTACTGCAGTAGCCAGGAGACAGCATGGTATTGGGAAGATATATTGTACAACCTTATAAACGAATGTGCACTGGTTATACAACAGGTTTTATAACGTGGTTCATCATGCATAACACTCTTCCGATTGTAAAAGGACATGGACAGCTGTGGATTTGAAGGCTGCCCTGTGAAGTGATATAATAATTCTTCTTCCATGATGTTCCCAGGTAACAAGAGCAACAGTCAGGCGCTGTCAGAAATGACGGCCTTTTAATGCGTCCAAACAACCTTTCAGCACTGAGGCAACAACCAAAGTGATTTTTTTTTCTTTGTGTGGTTTGAGAAGCTCCTGTTCTTGTGGGCCGTGTTGAATAAGGACCGTGTGCTGTGGTGGGCTGTGGGCCAAGGCTGTAATGAGAGCCACTTGTCAAATGTTGGCCTGGTGTCAACGGGATTTCCAAATGCTTCAGCAGCAGATTAGAGGTTTAGCAAAACAACCAGTGAGTGTGTGATCTTTGAATTAATGGCAACACGCAAGGATTATTGGGAACGAGAGGCTTGTGGCTGTCAATCTGACTGCTTGTTTCTCTCTTTGCACTCTCTCTGTGCACGTTAATAATGAGTTCTATCGAGTGGCTTATGTGAAATTGGTATTGTTGAAAGGACTAAGACGCAAAAATCATAGAATAGAATTGCTACAATGCAGAAAGAGGCCATTCGGCCCTTTGAGTGTGCTCCAGTTCTCTGAAAGTATACTCTACCTAGGCCCACTCCCACACCCCATCCCCATAACCCCATAGAACCTGCATACCTTCAGACACCAAGGGGAAATTTTAGCCAAGCCAATCAACCGAACATGCACATCTTTGAACTGTGAAAGGAAACCAGAGCACCCGGAGGAAACTAACGTGGACACAGGGAGAACGTGCAGCCCCCCCACAGTCACCCAAGGCCGAAATTGAATCCAGGTCCCTGGCGCTGTGAGGCAGCGGTGTTAACCACTGTGCCACCATGTCACGCTGCGGAGAAATAGGGGTGAAGAACTTTCAGAGTGACTCGGAGGAGCAACTTACAAGGCTGCAGGGTCATGGTGGGGTGAAGTGGGGTAATGGAAATAACTTGGTATTAAGATGAACGTTAGCAGCTTTGAAGTAGAAGAGAAGTAGTGAGAGCTTTTTCTAGCCAGTACTCTGGGAACCAGCTAAGAATCCCAAGCCATAAACCTGATGGCCTTTCCAGTTTGGCTAAACAAGGTGTTAAGGAGATAAGGAACCATACAGGGAGCTGTTAAGCCAAATGCTGCAACTACTGAGATAACAAGGAACATCTGCAAAATAGAATACCCCCACTCATGATACTAGTGATGGATGATAGGGGTTGGAACACTGAGAGAATTTGCTACGTGCAAACCAAGGATCATTAAATTGTGGCACAGTGTTTGTATCACTGAGTGTCACTAAGAGAGTCTCAAAATTATTCCTCCAGCATTTGCTTGAATGACGACTGCTTACCTATTGCACGACAGGTATGTGTGATTCCCAAAATGCTCGGTTATTAATCCCTGCCATCCTCCAGTGCAGAGATGCTGACTGGAAGATGGGTATTTGTGTAGGGGGGAGCTAAGGAGGATATTGGTGGAGTGAGCTCGTCCAGAAATGCTGCTTTATATCTCCAAGCTCATTCTGACCCAATTCACTAGGGTAGTGAGTGATACCGGCCTGGCACACCCCCATGGCTGATCATGTGCTGAATTTGTTGTCTGTTGCAAGAGGTGATGAATTGGGTGGCGATTTGCTCGTCGGTATAAGAGGGCTTGGCCCACGGTGGGCAGTACCTTGGCAAGTCATGGACAGTGTGCCTGTAATTCTCCAACAAGACACCAGCTGATTGGGAGGCCCCTCAGCGAACATCTGAGAATCTTACCTCAGAGAAAGAGGAGATGGGATATACGGCAGGATTTCTGTGATAGGACGGGTACATCTGAGATATTGCCAGCCCTACACTGGTTTTGAATGTGGTGAATTCAGACTAATTGGTGTCCCACAGTGTCCTCAGCTCTCACTCATACCTCCAAGCCGCTGCTAATGCACACCAGTAGGTATACTTGGTATCTGACGAGCTGAACAATCAGCTTTGGCAGCTTATGATAGAAGAATTAAGTCTGGAACCTCGGAAGAGGCGGATGATCCGAGAAGTGAACAAACGGCCTTGAAGGCAGACACCAGCAAGGTGTGTGGTACATCCAGGCACCATTTTGTTTTATTCATGAGATGTGGGTGTCACAGGCTGGGCCAGCATTTATTGCCTCTGTCTAATTTCCCTTGAACTGAGTGGCTTGCCAGGCCATTTCAGAGGACATTTTAAAGAGTCAGCCACATTGCTGTGGATGTGAAGTCACATGTAGGCCAGCACAGGTAAAGGTGACAGATTTCATTCATGAACAAGATAGGTTTTTGCAATGATTGACGATGGTTTCATGGTCATCATTAGATCTATAATCCCAGATTTTTTTCTATTGAATTCAAATTTGACTATCTGCTGGTGGTGGATTTTTAACCCAGGTCCCCCTGGATTACTGGTCCAGTGACAGCACCACTGCCCCCCCCCCCCCCCCCCCCCCGTCCCAAGCAGACCTGTGACCAGTCATCTGGGAATAGATTGGGATCTTACTGAGTATCATCCCATACAGAGAAAATGATTGGCACATGTTATGTCCCAACCCTCTGCAGGCAGAAGGAACCGCAGGTTTACAGTTAAGGGGGAAGGATTCTGCCTTGTGGTCGTTGGATGGATTGATCTCTGGGATGAGACGACTCTCTTCCAAGGAGAGATTGAGTAGAATGAGCCCACATTCTTTGGAGTTCAGGAGAATGAGCGATGACCTCATTGAAACATTGGATTGGATTGGATCGGATTTGTTTATTGTCACGTGTAACGAGGTACAGTGAAAAGTATTTTTCTGCGAGCAGCTCAACAGGTCATTAAGTACATGACAATAAAATAAAATACATAATAGGGCAACACAAGGTACACAATGTAACTACATAAACACTGGCATTGGGTGAAGCATTCAGGGTGTAGTGTTAATGAGGTCAGTCAATAAGAGGGCGGTTTAGGAGTCTAGTAACAGCGGGGAAGAAGCTGTTTCTGAGTCTGATCGTGCGTGTTCTCAGACTTTTGTATCTCCTGCCATATATAAATATAAAATTCTTCCAGGGCTTGACAGTGTAGATGCTGGCAGATACTTCCCTTATTGTAGAGTCTAGAACACTAAGCATAGACTGAGAAAAAGCGGCAGCCATTTCTGACTGAGGTGAGAAGTTTCTTCACTCAGGGGCTTGTGGATCTTTCTCTGTCCCAGAGATCTGTGAATGTTCAGATGTTGGGTATATTCAAGGCAGATGACAATAGACTTTTGATCACCAAGTGAATTAAGGGAAATGTGGGTAAGGCGGAAAATGACGTTGAGGTCGATCAAACATGATTGTGTTAAATGGCAGAGCTAACTCAAGGGGCCGTATGACTGACCTGCTTCTATTTCAGGTGTTTTAACACCAGCCAATAAATCCTCTTGCTCAAAATGATCATGTGAGGAGTTCAGCAGACCCGACTGGGGAACATCCTTGGGGTCAAATAGTCATCAACAGTCATTGACTTGGGCAAGACTAATGGGGGGGGGTTACTGAGCAAAGCTTTGCTGTGTAACCTGTGGAGCAGTAATCCAGGGTAAGCTTTGCTGTGTAACCTGTGGAGCGGTAATCCAGGGTAAGATTTGCTGTGTAACCTGTGGAGCAGTAATCCAGGGTAAGCTTTGCTGTGTAACCTGTGGAGCAGTAATCCAGGGTAAGCTTTGCTGTGTAACCTGTGGAGCAGTAATCCAGGGTAAGCTTTGCTGTGTAACCTGTGGAGCAGTAATCCAGGGTAAACTTTGCTGTGTAACCTGTGGAGCAGTAATCCAGGGTAAACTTTGCTGTGTAACCTGTGGAGCAGTAATCCAGGGTAAGCTTTGCTGTGTAACCTGTGGAGCAGTAATCCAGGGTAAACTTTGCTGTGTAACCTGTGGAGCAGTAATCCAGGGTAAGCTTTGCTGTGTAACCTGTGGAGCAGTAATCCAGGGTAAGCTTTGCTGTGTAACCTGTGGAGCAGTAATCCAGGGTAAGTTTGCTGTGTAACCTGTGGAGCAGTAATCCAGGGTAAGCTTTGCTGTGTAACCTGTGGAGCAGTAATCCAGGGTAAGCTTTGCTGTGTAACCTGTGGGGCAGTAATCCAGGGTAAGCTTTGCTGTGTAACCTGTGGAGCAGTAATCCAGGGTAAGCTTTGCTGTGTAACCTGTGGAGCAGTAATCCAGGGTAAGATTTGCTGTGTAACCTGTGGAGCAGTAATCCAGGGTAAGCTTTGCTGTGTAACCTGTGGAGCAGTAATCCAGGGTAAGCTTTGCTGTGTAACCTGTGGAGCAGTAATCCAGGGTAAGCTTTGCTGTGTAACCTGTGGAGCAGTAATCCAAGGTAAATTTTGCTGTGTAACCTGTGGAGCAGTAATCCAGGGTAAGCTTTGCTGTGTAACCTGTGGAGCAGTAATCCAGGGTAAGCTTTGCTGTGTAACCTGTGGAGCAGTAATCCAGGGTAAGTTTTGCTGTGTAACCTGTGGAGCAGTAATCCAGGGTAAGCTTTGCTGTGTAACCTGTGGGGCAGTAATCCAGGGTAAGCTTTGCTGTGTAACCTGTGGAGCAGTAATCCAGGGTAAGCCTTGCTGTGTAACCTGTGGAGCAGTAATCCAGGGTAAACTTTTCTGTGTAACCTGTGGAGCAGTAATCCAGGGTAAGATTTGCTGTGTAACCTGTGGAGCAGTAATCCAGGGTAAACTTTGCTGTGTAACCTGTGGAGCAGTAATCCAGGGTAAGCTTTGCTGTGTAACATGTGGAGCAGTAATCCAGGGTAAGCTTTGCTGTGTAACCTGTGGAGCAGTAATCCAGGGTAAGCTTTGCTGTGTAACCTGTGGAGCAGTAATCCAAGGTAAACTTTGCTGTGTAACCTGTGGGGCAGTAATCCAGGGTAAACTTTGCTGTGTAACCTGTGGAGCAGTAATCCAGGGTAAACTTTGCTGTGTAACCTGTGGAGCAGTAATCCAGGGTAAGCTTTGCTGTGTAACCTGTGGAGCAGTAATCCAGGGTAAACTTTGCTGTGTAACCTGTGGAGCAGTAATCCAGGGTAAGCTTTGCTGTGTAACCTGTGGAGCAGTAATCCAGGGTAAGCTTTGCTGTGTAACCTGTGGAGCAGTAATCCAGGGTAAGCTTTGCTGTGTAACCTGTGGAGCAGTAATCCAGGGTAAGCTTTGCTGTGTAACCTGTGGAGCAGTAATCCATGGTAAACTTTGCTGTGTAACCTGTGGAGCAGTAATCTAGGGTCAGTGCCTTTCAGAGAATAGAGGATAAAGAAAAGAAAGATTTCCACTTTCTATCGAGTTTTTCTTGATCTTATCACCCACAAACACTTTACAAACTATCAAGTATTTATTGAAGTACAGTCATTGGGAAATGAGGCAGCCAATTTGTGCAGAGCAAGATCCCACAAAGAGTAATGTCAAGGTGCTTTGTAGTGCATGTAATTTAACATGCTGGTTATCATTCTGTTGAATGTGTACATTGCTTGGTATGCATCATCACAGGAACAAAGAGCAAATAAATGTGCCGCATAGGAACAGGCCCTTCGGCCCTCCAAGCCTGTGCCAATCATGATGCCCCAACTAAAAAAAGAACCTTCTGCCCTGACTCAGTCCATATCCCTCTATTTCCTCCCTATTCATGTATCCATCCAGACGTCTCTTAAATGTTGCTGATGTGCCTGCTTCCACCACATCCTCTGGCAGCACATTCCAAGCACCCGCCAATCTCTGTGTGAAATACTTACCCCGCACATCTCTCTCAAACTTTCTCCTTCTCACCTTGAACCTGTGCCTCCTTGTAATTGCCACTTCCACCCTTGGAAAAAGCCTCTGATGATCCACCCTGTCTGAGACAGTTAATGAGTGATATAGTGGTTTAAGCAGTTTTAGGATGCAGAGCTCCCTTAGAATGTTGTTATTCTTCAATAATGAACCTTTCATTGACATTACCAATCGCTGGCATGATGTTTGCGTCAAGTGGCAGTAACACACCAGTAGCAGCTGGAAAAACTCTTCTTGCGATGTTGGTTCAGGGATAAATATTGGCTGAGGACTTTGGGGATTACTCCTTGTACTTCTTCCAAGTTTTGTCATGAGATCTTTTACATCAACTGAAGAGAGAAGACATGTTGAATTTTAATGTCTCATTGACACCGCTGTCAATGCAGCACTCCCTCAGTCCCGCTCTGCAAATGTCAGCCTGGTCTTTGTGCTCATGCCTCATGAGTGGGATTGGCTCCCATTGCCTTCCGGCTCAGGGTGAAGCATGAGGCACAGTAGACATCAATGGCATACAGTCTAACACAGAACAGCCGCCTACACCAACCCCTTCTCCCTGCTGACGGAACATGGAGCGCAGTATCCTCAAGAGGCAACTAACAGCCAAATTCAAGTTTACAGCCTCAGAGTTGTTGGTATCATAGAATTTACAGTGCAGAAGGAGGCCATTCGGCCCATTGAGTCTGCACCTGCTCTTGGAAAGAGCATCCTACCCAAGGTCAACACTTCTACCCTATCCCCATAACCCAGTAACCCCACCCAACACTAAGGGCAATTTTGGACACTTAGGGCAATTTATCATGGCCAATCCACCTAACCTGCACATCTTTGGACTATGGGAGGAAACCGGAGCACCCGGAGGAAACCCACGCACACACGTGGAGGACGTGCAGACTCCGCACAGACAGTGACCCAGCCGGGAACCGAACCTGGGACCCTGGAGCTGTGAAGCAATTGCACTATCCACAATGCTACCGTGCTGCCCGATGTGCTGCCCGGTATGTGGGGAGTCTGACATGAGTTGGGCCAAATTCAAGTGAAAACCATGGCCTGGGCATCATGTGAAAAGTCATATCACATGGGGTGCCAGCTATTTACCTCAGTTGATCAGGGTCCTTTCAGTTCCCCAGGCCTTATATTTAACAACTTCATTGGCAAATGTCACAGTGATTTTTTAAAAATTTAGCATACCCAATTATTGTTTTTCCAATTAAGGGGCAATTTAGCGTGGCCAATTCACCTAATCTGCACATCTTTGGGTTGTGGGGGTGAAATGTGCAAAAGGAGAATGTGCAAACTCCACACAGACAGTGACCCAGGGCCGGGATTCGAACCTGGGTCCTCAGCGCCGTTGGCAGCAATGCTAACTATTGTGCCACGTGCCGCCCCACCATGATTTTTTAATGCTGCTGGCACAGGGTTTGTTTCTCCCCTTCGCTGTGAAGCTTATTTGTCAGAATGTTTTATCCAATATGGAAAAACGAATGGATGGAGAAATTAATTCTATAGCTATTATTTTCTAAATAATGCTGGCGGGACAGGCTGCTGTATTTCACGTCTAGGGTTTAGGATTGAATTCAGTCTGACAGGAGGAAAGTGTCCTCACTCAGAGGCCTGGGTGGAGGCCCAGGAATAGAGGTTGATGCAGCTTTGACTTGACGAGTGTAAATCCACAGCACAAAACTGTTCGCAACTGAGCATGGAAGGAGAAACGGGAGGAGGGAGAGCAGGAGGAAGGAAAAAAGGCAGAAAAAGGCAAAGAAAGTGGAGGAAGGAAGGAAAGCGAGAGGGAGGAGGATGAAAGGAGGGTCGAAAAAGAGAAGGGATGCAGAATTAGGAAAGGAGGCAGGAAGCCGCAAGGAAGGAGTAAGGAAGAAGGAAAAAAGGAGGGAAGGAAAAGGAAGAAGATAGCGAGAAGGAAGGGAAGAAGAACAGCAAAGAACAAAGAAAAGTACAGCACAGGAATAGGCCCTTCGGCCCTCCAAGCCCGTGCCGACCATGCTGCCCGACTAAACTAAAATCTTCTACACTTCATGGGAAGGAGAGAAGAAATGAAACAGCAAGAAACCAAGGAGAAAAAGAGGGAGAAAATGAAGGAAGTATGAGTAAGAAAGGAATGAAGTAAGGAGTAATGAGGGAAGGAGGAATAGACATGCATTTCCATCACACCTTCCCAAATGTATTCCAGCCAATGATGTATTCTGAAATGTTTTCACGATTACAGGTACACAGCAGCCAGTTTTTACACAAGTGAATGATTCCCTTGATTAAGCTGCTGGCATTTAATGTTGGGGTTCATACACGAAGAATGGTCATTTGCAATGATTGGGAATCAGGGACCATGGTTAAGAAACACCAAAAGACTTGCATTTGCTTTTCATGACCAACAGATGCCTCAAAGCCCTTTCCAGCCAATGAAGTAGTTTTGAAGTGTAGTCGCTACTGTAATGTAAGAAGCACGGAGCTCATTAGTGCATTGCAAGATCCCACAAACAGCAATGAGACAATGAAATAATCTGTTTCAGCTAACCTCAGATTTATGGCGAGTGGAATGTGGGGCATCAGTTAGGAGTCAGAATGGTTGAGTGGAGAGTTAACAGAGGGTTGAATGAATATGAGGTTGGGCAATGTTACTGAGTTGGAAATAGGTCGTCTTGGAGATGGCAGCGATAATTCTTTTACTTATTCGTTCATGGGATGTGGGCATTGCCCATCACTTGCCCAGAGGGCAATTAAAAGTAACTACATGGTTATGGGTCTGGAGTCACCTGTAGGCAAAACCAGTATTACAATCCTAGACCAGACCCCAACAGTGGCTCGGATACTGGACCAAAACCCCAATATTTTATTTTAAGGCTGTGTGGAAAGAATGATTCACTCCAGAATGATTGCATTAAAATAAAGGCCTTTGGTATTTCTAAAACAAAACTTTATCCTGAATACAATATTAAGCTTTTAACTTCACACCCAAAAAGAATAGTTTACAATTACCCCTGAACACGACTATACAATTTCCCATTAAACAATAAGAAAATAAACATAAAGCTCTTAATCCAGCTCAAAATTAGCAAGACATAGAGTAACACTTGCTTTATAAAACCAATTTGGCTCTGGCTGGAACCCCTTCAGATTCTGGCTGAATATCTTCAAATAGCTGCTTCAACATGATTGTTTTAGCCTCTTCCTTGTCTTCAGTCAAGACTGCTCTGCTTTAAAATGTTATTATTCTTTTTTTAACTATCCTACTTGGAAAGAATTGTGGACTCCGAGTCAGGTAGATCAGAACTCAGCTCCTCTCTCTCACTCAAATCTTCTCCGAAACTCACTGTGCCTCTGACTTTCTGTGCTCCACCCAGCAACGACCTCATCTCCCCGAGCTAAACAACAAATGATCTCTGAAGGCAGCAAAAGCATCAACTCCCCAGGGACCTCCCCAGGCAAACCATTATACCTTAGCCCAGACTGAAAAACATGTTCCCTAGTCAATATCACCTGCTGTCCCCTGCAAGCAAAACAAAACCTTTTTATTAAACAATGATCACTGCAGAACCAAATTATTTTTAAACAAACACATTCTAATCCCAGGGTTTCTAATCTTTAAATTGCCCGCTACATTTATACTCCAAATTTCCTCACATCTTCCAATCACCACATCCAGGTAAGGCTGGCAGATTTCCTTCCCTAAAGGATATTACTGAACCAAATGGGTTTTTCAACAATGATTTCGACTTTTCATTCCAGATTTTTCTTGCGTTCAAATTGCACCATCTGCCATTCGAACACATGTCACATCACCATCTCTTAAATTGATGGAAGATCATCGTGACTATGACCCCGAGGCTGAAAGCAGTCCCCAGCTGAGCCTCAGATATTTGCTCAGGAAAGGCATGGGAGTCACTAGCTAAGGAGCATTTTATTGTTGGCACTGAACACATAGAACTCTTGCCAGCCGATGAGGACCAGGCGGCCGATCACACAGATTGACTGAGGAAAGGCCAACCTCACAGGCTGAGGTTCTGACAGACAAAGGTCACACAGGAGAAAGAACAGAGCACATTTAATAAAATGGTTCAGTTTCCATGTCTCATCCTCTGTGAGTGCAATGGGACATCAGCCACAACATCTTTGGATATGTATGCAACAGGAAGAGATCGGAGCAGATGCAGCTTTCTAAATTTAGTTAAAATAATAAGCAACATTTGATTTCTCGTTCCAAGGAAATGTAATTAAATTGTTTTATTATTAGGGTGGTGCCACAATTGTGTTTTCTCACTAAACTAGTTGTTGTTTGATCCACTGAAGACCAGCTTTGATATTTTATCTAGGCTGAGATTCTCTTCAGATTAGTAGTTGCAGTTTCCAAGAATCCAGATTCCCGGCAATTTGGAAGTCTCAAGCAACAGAGTCTGCATTCATATAACACCCTGAATACCCATCCTCGTTTGGAGATATCAAGACAGGTGACTAAATACTTGATTAACATCTTCAGGGAAAGAGAGACGGGAGATTTAGGAAGTGATTTCCAGAGTTTATGTCCTGGGCAGCTGAGGGCACATTCACCAAAGATGGAACGATTAAACTCAGGGATACTCAATAGGCCAGAATTAGAGGGGTGCAGATATTTTGGAGGGTTGTGGAGTTGCGAAAGGGGAGTTTCCCAGGGGCCTCAACAATGTTGGAGGGAACCTGAGGTGGTGGGGTGGGGGGGGCGATTCTTGGTGCTGCAGTGCTAAGAAACACCCAGCCAAATGTGCGCAAAAGTGGACGTAAATGTTTGTCCACTAACTGACACCTTACGCCTGCTTCAGCAAACAAATGACAACCATTCGCTGATTCATTCCTCAGGTTACGGCACATGGGATTGGGGGTAATATATTGGCATGGATTGAGAATTGGTTAGCAGACCATAAACAAGGGAGTCAGAATAAATTGATCTATTTTGGAGTGACAGGCGGTGACTATTGGGGTGCTGCTATTCTCAATCTATATCAATGATTTAGATGAGGGAACCAAATCTTATATTGCCAGGTTTTCTGCTGAAACAAAACTGGCTTAGAATGTGACTGTTAAGGGAGAAGTTCAGAGGCTTCAAGGCGTTTTAGACAAATTGAGTGAGTGGGCAAATATATGGCAGATACAGTTGAACATGGATAAATGTGAAGTTATCCAGATCTATTGTTCAAAGTTTAAAGGTCTGCTTGATTGAAACTTTTCTAGGTTATACGAACAGCAGTGTTTACGATATGGCTGGGTGTTTCATTAAGCTGTTTCACACTTGTGATTGTTACTACAGGGTTCATTGATTCTGTGTATAATGTGTACTGGGTAAATGGGCGTAGAGGAACATGGAAGGTAGGAGGGACTAAGTGGAGGTCATGAGGTGGCATGGAGAGTTTGAGGGGACATGAAATTGTATTGAGGAGGCATGGGCACATGGATAAGCAGGCAATAACCCGTGAGGGCTAGAGGGCTTAAAATGTAAGCAAACATCTGGCCAAGGAAGGCCTTTTAACCAGCACCTGACCACCCCCTGTGGCTGCCTTTGATCTTCTTCCAGGAATGGTGGGCCCAATTCTTTTTGTGTTAGTTTCTGAAACACACCCAATCCTCATGCTTGTTACTATTATTTGCCAAGTTATCAACCATTTCAAAGATGTTTACAGTACTGAAGGAGGCCATTCAGCCCATCGTCTCCACGCCAGACAACAAAGATCTGATACACTAATCCCATTTTCCAGCACTTGACCCATAGCCCTGGAGGTTATGGCAACGCAAGTGAACATCTAAATCTTTCTTAAATGTTACGATATTTTCTGACTCAGCCACCCTTTCAGTCAGTGAGTCCCAAACTCACACAACCCTCTGGGTGAAATGCTGCTCTTCAATTCCCCTCCTAGCCTCCTATTTCTTATCTTAAATCTATGTCCCCTGGTTATTGACCCTTCTACTAATGGAAAAGATGCCTTCCTACCCACCCGATCCATGCCCCTCATGATGTTATACACCTCTATCAGGTACCCTCTCAACCTCCGCTGTTCCAAGGATAACTGCCCCAGCCAAACCATAGCTCAGACTCTCCAGCCCAGGCAGCATCCTGGTAAATTTCCTCTGCACCCTCTCCAGTGCAATCACATCTCTCCTATACTGTGGTGACCAGAACAGCTGTGGACAAACCAGCTCTTCTCTTAATCTAATACTGTCCTTCGCTAGTGAACCACAGATGGATCTTTCTTGTTGAGTTTTTGTTTCAATGGAATGAATTTGTGTTGAACAATTTGAAAAGTTTTTAAAACTTTTCCCACTGTTTATTTACCACCACTTGTTTTGTCTATTTACACCACCAACATTAGCTAACTCTCCCCTCATACCTATGGATTTAGATTTGTGTAAGTTTAAGATTTCTTTCTAGATTTCTAAGTTTTCCTTCACGTTACTCACTCCCTCCCCACCCTCTCCCGTCCACCAGCTAAACCCATCTCCATTTTCAGTTCACAGCTGTGTGCAGAATCCGAGTTATAAGATTCACCATGAATCCCCAAGGACCTGTACAGTTTCTGGAAGATTTATTTAGTCATACCTCCAATCTCTTTGCAATAAAAACTAAACAAAGTAAGTGATTTCCATTCACTGGTTCATCTCTCATGGCAATGCCTTGACCAGTTAGAGTCAAGCTGCCTGGCTGAAATTTCAAACAATGCTCAGCAGTTAACTGTCAGTCACCATAAACTGGTGTATTCTCTATGGCGATGCCTCTACCAATCTGAGTCCACTTACCAACCAGTTAGTACTCTCACACAGTATAAAGTTGTGGCTTCCCCTGACATTGGTATATTTAAGACTCCTGATGAGTGCAAGATGAAAAACTTTGACAAATTGGTTTTTTTCTCAGCAATACTCAAATGTAAGATCCTTATTTTGCACTGTACCTGGCGGCCCTTGTGCTCACCTCTAATTTAGCTAAACAGCTGGCTTGTAGTGCAGAACAATGTCAGCAGCGCGGGTTCAATTCCCATACCTGCCTCCCCGAACAGGCGCCGGAATGTGGCGACTAGGGGCTTTTCACAGTAACTTCATTGAAGCCTACTTGTGACAATAAGCGATTATTATTATTATTATTTTTTTTTTTATTGGAATTTTTTGCAGAAAATATAACAAAAAGTATAGCAAAAAGCAGTAATATGCAACTAACAGCCCCATAACACCCACAATTCCCCCCATACCGTAACATCACATGTATCACATTCCCCCACCCCCCCCCAAACAAGAGAACTTAACCATAAATTAAAATTAGATAAATCAAATTTAAATAAAATAAGCTAACATAATCAACGCCCCCCCCCCCCCCCCACCCCCCCCCCCCCACCCCCCCCCCCCCCCCCCTCCCCACCCCCGGGTTGCTGCTGCTACTGTCCCAGTACCCCATCGTTGAGCCAGAAAGTCGAGGAAAGGTTGCCACCGTTTAAAGAACCCTTGCACCGGTCCTCTCAGGGCGAATTTAACCTTCTCAAGCTTAATAAAGCCTGCCATGTCATTGATCCAGGTCTCCACGCTTGGGGGCCTCGCATCCTTCCACTGTAGCAAAATCCTTCGCCGGGCTACTAGGGACGCAAAGGCCAGCACACCGGCCTCTTTCGCCTCCTGCACTCCCGGCTCTACCCCAACCCCAAAGATCGCGAGTCCCCATCCTGGCTTGACCCTGGATCCCACCACCCTTGACACCGTCCTCGCCACCCCCTTCCAGAACTCCTCCAATGCCGGGCATGCCCAGAACATATGGGCATGGTTCGCTGGACTCCCCGAGCACCTGGCACACCTATCTTCACCCCCAAAGAACCTATTCATCCTTGTCCCAGTCATGTGGGCCCTATGCAGCACCTTGAATTGGATGAGGCTAAGCCGCGCACACGAGGAGGAAGAATTTACCCTCTCCAGGGCATCAGCCCATGTCCCGTCTTCGATCTGTTCCCCCAGTTCCCCCTCCCACTTAGCTTTCAGCTCCTCTACTGACGCCTCTTCCTTCTCCTGCATAAGCTTGTAGATATCGGATATCTTCCCCTCCCCGACCCAGACCCCCGAGAGCACCCTGTCACTCACCCCCTTCGCGGGGAGCGCAGGAAATCCCTCCACCTGCCGTCTAGCAAATGCCTTTACCTGCAGATATCTAAACATGTTTCCCGGCGGGAGCCCAAATTTCTCTTCCAACTCCCCCAGGCTCGCAAACCTTCCGTCGATAAACAGGTCCTTCAGCTGTCTAATGCCCGCTCTATACCATCCCCGAAATCCCCCATCCATGTTCCCCGGGACGAACCTATGGTTCCCCCTTAACGGAGCCTCCATCGAGCCCCCCACTTCTCCCCTATGTCGCCTCCACTGCCCCCAAATCTTGAGGGTAGCCGCCACCACCGGACTCGTGGTATACCTCGTGGGAGGGAGCGGCCACGGCGCCGTTACCAGGGCCCCCAGGCTTGTATCCCCACAGGACGCTCTCTCCATCCGTTTCCATGCTGCCCCCTCCCCCTCCATCACCCACTTACGCACCATCGACACGTTGGCCGCCCAGTAATACCCCGAGAGGTTGGGCAACGCCAGCCCCCCCCATCCCTACTCCACTCCAAGAAGACCCTCTTCACCCTCGGGGTGCCATGCGCCCAAACAAATCCCATGATGCTGCTGGTCACCCTTTTAAAAAAGGCCCTAGGGATAAAGATGGGCAAGCACTGGAAGAGGAACAAGAACCTCGGGAGAACCGTCATTTTGACGGATTGCACTCTGCCCGCCAGCGATAGCGGCACCATGTCCCACCTTTTAAATTCCTCCTCCATCTGTTCCACTAGTCTGGTGAAGTTAAGCTTATGAAGAGCCCCCCAACTCCTGGCCACCTGCACCCCCAGGTACCTGAAACTCTTCACTGCCCTCCTGAAGGGGAGCCTCCCAATTCCCTCCTCCTGATCTCCCGGGTGCACTACAAATACCTCGCTCTTTCCTAAGTTCAGCTTATAGCCCGAGAAGCCCCCAAATTCCGCTAACAGTTCCATCACCCCCGGCATTCCCCCCTCTGGGTCTGCCACATATAACAGCAGGTCGTCCGCATACAGCGATACCCAGTGCTCCTCCCCACCCCCCCGCACCAGACCCCTCCACTTCCCTGACTCCCTCAACGCCATGGCCAGCGGTTCAATCGCCAGTGCAAAGAGCAGGGGGGACAGGGGACACCCCTGCCTGGTCCCACGATAAAGCCTAAAATACTCCGATCTCCTTCCATTTGTGACTACACTCGCCATCGGCGCCGCGTAAAGCAGCCTCACCCATTTGATGAATCCCTCCCCAAATCCAAACCTCTCCAGCACCTCCCATAGGTACCCCTACTCAACTCTATCAAACGCCTTCTCTGCATCCAGCGCCACCACTATCTCCGCCTCCCCCTCCACTGCCGGCATCATGATAACATTGAGCAGTCTCCGCACATTCGTGTTGAGCTGCCGCCCCTTGACAAATCCTGTCTGATCTTCATGAATTACCTCTGGCACACAATCCTCTATCCTGGTAGCCAGGATCTTCGCCAGCAACTTAGCGTCTACGTTAAGGAGTGAAATAGGCCTATATGATCCGCACTGCAAGGGGTCCTTATCCCGTTTTAGGATCAAAGAGATCAGTGCCCGCGACATCGTCGGGGGCAAAGCCCCCCCCTCCCACGCCTCATTGAAAGTTCGCACCAGCAGGGGACCCACCAGGTCCGCATAATTTTTGTAAAATTCTGCCGGGAACCCGTCCGGCCCCGGGGCCTTACCTGACTGCATTTGCCCGATCCCCCTGACTAGCTCCTCCAACTCTATCGGCGCCCCCAGCCCCTCAACCAGCCTCTCTTGAACCCTTGGGAAACATAGCCTGTTCATGAAGCTCTCCATCCCCTCTCTCCCCCTCGGAGGTTCCGACCGGTACAATCCCTCGTAAAAGTCCCTAAAGACCCCGTTTACTTCTGTCCCCTTCTGCACTACATTTCCACCCCCATCCTTCACTCCCCCAATTTCCCTAGCCGCATCTCGCCTACGGAGCTGATGCGCCAACATCCTGCTCGCCTTCGATTATTATTATTAAGGGCCTCCTCAAATTCCGGGCCATGGTGGCTCGACACCATTCATATTACCTGGAGTGAAGATCTCGTCATTCAGGTGAATTTATCCTGAGGCTGGGTGCGGCGAGCCGGGAGATTTCCAGGGGAACTCCCCCTACCCAACTTGGAAATGAAAACCTGGGACTATGTTCCTGCCCCTCCCATTCTGCTTGTCTTCACCCAAATTGGGACCCTGTTCTGTCACCTCAAAATCTTCAATTTTCTAAATTCTCCTTCACGTTCCCCCCCACCCCCACCCCCCCCGTCTCCCCTTTAGTTTAACGATGTAGTCCCAGTTATACAATTCACCAGGACTCCCCAAGACCCTGTACAATTGCTGGAGAATTCTATACTCTTATACTCCAATCCTTTTGCAATAAAAGCTAACATTCCTTCCCGATTGCTTGCTGCATCTGCACGTTAACTTTCCATGGTTCGCGTCCAAGAGCTAAGCTCTTAGTGCAAGAGCTCCAGCTACCACTTTGAAGAGATACACAAGGTCTTTAATTTCACCACAACTGTAGCCAGAAGTGCATACCAGGTAAGATTTAATTCGGAATGACTTGTTTATTTTGCTCTACCTTTCTTGCTCCTGTGGTTTGACCTCCTAACTGGAGGGAAAGAACATCCTGGACTTTGTCACGCCCTTTGCATGTGAGCACTTCCAAACACCATCTTGGGTTCAATGAGAGCCAATTTTTAAAAAAAGTATTCTTCGTGGTCTTCAGGAAAGAGGTGCTTCTGGCCAGTCTCCCCCCCCCCCCCCCGCCCCCCCCCCTGGCATTCTTGACAAAGGAAAGTTAGAGTAGTTCAAGATGCGGGTTGCATTCCAGAACCTGGCTTCACTTCAAAAGTTGCCTAAAACTTTAGAAGAGGAACCAGCCGTCCAAACAAAGGGAAGGGCACAGTGGAGGAGTTTGGAATCACAACACCACGGCCTGGAATTTGAGAAAGCTCCCTTCCTGCGATTCAAAATGAAACTTTAGTTAAGCATACACTGCGCCAAAAAAGAAAGTACAAGGTTGAAAATACGTAAACAGAAATCATCTGTCTCTGTCCAAAACAGACTTGTGTTTCTGTCGGCGGGAATGTGGGGTTGCGGCCACAATCAGATCAGGCATGATCTTATTGAATGGCGAGCAGACTCGAGGGGCCGAGTGGCCCTCTCCTGCTCCTAATTCGTGTGTTCGTATGTCCTCAGCCTCAGAATGTCACACACAACTTTCCAGTCAATTCTGTGATTTTTGAAGTGTCAAGCCCTGCGAAAAGGCAGCAGCCAATTTGCGTACAGAAAATGCATAAAACACGAGTTAGGCCACAGCTAGAGTACTACCAACCTCCCTCTTTTATAATCAATTCCCCTCATGATAAACAATAACCTTCTATTCACTCTCCTAATTATTTGCCTTATCTATAGTGCAGCATGGTAGCACAAGTGGATAGCACTGTGGTTTCACAGCGCCAGGGTCCCAGGTTCAATTCCCCACTGGGTCACTGTCTGTGAGGAGTCTGCATGTTCTCCCCGTGTCTGCGTGGCGCTCCTTTTTAAAAAGGTGAACCTGACGGAAGGGCTTCTGAGGGGAGCCGAGGAGGTGAGTAGCCATCTTTATTGACAGGAAAAGTGCCCAGGGTTGCTCGACTTGCTGTCCCAGTCTGCGGGTGGGAGTGGGGGTGATCACTCCACAGGGGTGGGCCACCATGGGAGGGTGGGGGAAGGCATGGGGGGGGGGGGAGGGCACCTCGTGCAGCACCTCCATGCCAACCTCTGGATTGTCTGTCGCCGTTCGGGCACAACTCCTGTCTCTGCCCGTCTGCCCCACCAACCACACATAACCCTCACCGACAGCTGAGGCCTCTGGCCATGTGGCTGAAGGTTATTGCTAATAGGGAATTGGCAATCGTGGTTAAGTAAGCACATCACACAACACAAGTGGATTTCCGTGGTTGGGCGTGACATGTAGCATGTGGGAGACATTGCCTGGCATCCCAATCACACCTTGATGCCTGGACACTGTGCCTGAACACTGCGGGAGGCAACACCACATACGCAACATCTGAACACCCAGTGGATGGGACACAGCTCCAGGGACATGTCGATGGCCGAAGGATGGGTGAATGCCACGGGGAGTGGGGGGGGGGGGGGGGAGGATGTCTGAAGAGATGGGCCAAGGGTTCGGAGGTTGGCGCGCACTGCGGAAGAAAGTGACAGAAGGATCAAACTAGTTGTGTGCAAAAGTTTGTATTGTGTTTTACTATTCCAACCCTCCAGATGATGCTGCATCCTCCCTCACCCCCACCTCCTATCTACACCCCCGCCCCCACCCCCTCCCCTAGTGACCTCACTGATGCTCGATGTGTTTTGCCCTCCTAGCTCCAGATATGTTCCCAAAAAGCACTACTGAGGTGGAGGCAGCGAGCTGCTGACCACATACCTTGGCCTTCAATGCCCCTGGTGGTCTCTGGGGGCTCTGGGGCTAGAGTGCCCTGGCTCAATCGGCAGCGGCATATGCTGCCCTATCCTGTGGGCTGGCTGTAAGGCACGGCCACATCAGAACGGTGGAAAACGGGGGAGCTGATAGTCACCGTCGCCAGTCCTTGGGGACACCCAGTGACCCCTGAACCCGCTCGGTGCACAGAGGGCCCTGGGTTTTGCCTTGGGACAGAGGGGCAGCTCCGGCTGCCCCTGTGCCATCTGGCTCTGCCAGTCTTGGAGATTCCCTATCAGTTTTGGTCTCGGTGCCACATATTGTTGGTGACAACATTGTTGGTGCCCGTAATCTCCGGGACTCCTCCAAGCGGCCGTGGGTCTGCTCGAGTGACCCTGACATCTCCCTCTGAATGTGTTGGACACTCCCTAACGTCTCCATCAGCTCCGGGATGACCTTTTCCACAGGTTCAGCATCAGACTGGGACCCAGCTGGGTCCTGGGATCCAGCTGACCCCCGACTGCTGCCCCGTGTAGATCGCTAAACTTTTTCCTGCACTGGTGGCCAGTCCTCCTGGTCACACTGCCCGAGCTCACAGCCACTGCCACCTCATCCCAGGCGGCACTGATTGCCCTATGACTGACTCTCCTGGACCATCAGGGGAACAGGACATCCCTCCTGGCCTCCACAACATCTAGCAGCCTCCCCAGGTCTGTATCCCCGAATCTTGGGGGCTGTTCTCCTGGGCACCATTGTTGCGAGCTGGCTGGGGTAATCAGAGGTAAGTTTTAAGGAGTGTCTTAAAGGAGCAAATGCAGAGGTGTAGGAAGGGAACTCCAGAATATGGAGCTTAGGTAGCTGAACAAACAGCCAATGGAAGAACAACTAAAATCGAAATACTCAAATGGCCAAAAATGGAGGAGTGCTGTTAACTCAGCCGGATGTAGATACGGAGGAGGGTCAAGGTCATGGGTAGATTTGATAACAAGGGTGAAACTTTCAAAATGGAGGCTTTGTTGGACCTGTCGGCAGAGCTCAGGGAGCTATGAATGTGGACATGAGAGAAAGTTGCTTGCTTATAGGAAGTAGGATGCTCTCTCAGCGGGTCAGTACTGATTCGATGGCCCGAATGGCCTCCTTCTGCACTGTAGGAATTCTCCGGATTTTAAGGATCGAAAAGCTTGAAGAAGCACAGTGGATCCATAGCAAAAAAGGAGCAGGTACAGGTCATTCAGCAATTCAATAAGATCATGTTTGATTGTCTACTTTCCTGTGCTATCCCATTTCTGTTGAAGTCATTCGTTTCCAGAAACCTCTCAATCTAAGCCTCCACAGCCCTCGGAGTAGAGAATTCCCAAGGTTCACCACCCTCTGA
Source organism: Scyliorhinus canicula (assembly GCF_902713615.1). Lineage (NCBI taxonomy): Eukaryota > Metazoa > Chordata > Chondrichthyes > Carcharhiniformes > Scyliorhinidae > Scyliorhinus > Scyliorhinus canicula. Next base: position 9,111,755 of record NC_052158.1, read on the forward strand.
ATGAAGAAATTCCACCTCATCTCAGTCTGACTGACCTGCCCCATATTCCGAGACTGTGTCTCCTGTTTATGGACGCCCCGCGCAGCCAGGGGAAACATCCTTCCTGTAGCTCCCATCGAGCCCTGTCAGAACTTTGTAAGCCTTAATGAAAACACCTCACATTCTTGGAAGGCAGAAGGCAATAAGTAAAAGATGTTAGAAAATCAATTTGATTTTCACATGTTTCAGTGATGTGAAGGGGTAAATATTTGCCAGGGATATCTCCTCAGGTTTTCTCTGCAGCAATGGCTGTGGGATCTTTTGTGTCTCGCTGGGAGGACAGGCAGAGCCTTGATTTAACACCTCTCCCAGAGGCAGCACTCCCTCAGCACTGCACTGGCAGCTGCAGCATAGATTTCCAAGCTTATCTTTATGCTCAATTGACTATCCAATGATTAAGGGCCATAACAATGATTAGAATTGGTGAGTGACAAGCTACTCGGACGTTAAATTATAGCTGCCATGTTGATGTTTCATGGAATGGGATAGCTCGTAATACTTCAGCTGGGTCCCATTGGCCCAGTTTGGCCTTCACCTGGATTATAACTATTCTTCCTCTTTCTGTGACTGCACTTACTGAGTTAACAGCTACATTGAACAGCAGAGAAACCTGTCCAGTTCGAGGTTAAGAGGAGGTTGCAAACCTGTTTCAGAGAATGAAGAGCATTGATGGTGTTAATAAGGCTAGTGTATGGGGGGGACCAGAGATTGGCTGTTCCGGGAGTGTCACCGACAAGTGAGGCGAGAGGTAGGTCAAAGCATATTGTCGGTAGAGGTTGTCGGAGTGTGAAATGTTTTGCCGTAGTGAGTGTTGAGGCCTTTTTATCCTTGAGGAGTAAGCATTTGAGGCTTGAGGCCAGAGGAGAGTACTGGGATTAGTTTTGGATATGGATACACAAATTAGGAGGAGTGGGCCATTCAGCTCATCGAGCCTGATCTGCTATTTGCTGGCACACTGCAAACACCTATAACATGGACCTGATGGACCAAATGGCCTCCTTTCCTGCTGCAAATGTTTGTAGTTCTGACTTGCCATGTTGTTTCAACATTGCCTGGCTTTGACTTCCAATTTACAGAGTGCGATTCTCCGGAAAGATTTGTAAGTGTTGTTGCGAACAGGAATTGCCGCGAGCTTCCTGGCATTCGGTCCAGCGAGGCCGGCAACGCTATTCAGCGTTAATTTGTCCACTTAACGAGGCCTCACCTGCTTCTCGCCGCAGGTGAAGGCTCAGCAGCTGATTCGTCGGCATCGCGCTCGCCAGCCCCCCGCCAGCAAGGCCGAGCGCGGGTTTGGAGTCACGTGTAGGCCAGACCAGGTAAAGGCGGCAGATTTCCATCAGTGAACCAGATGGGTTTTTACTTCAATAGTTTTGTGGTCATCATTGGACTTTTAATTCCAGATTTTTATTGAATTCACGTTTCCCCATCCCATGGTAGGATTCAAACCAGGGATTCCAAAGCATTATCCTGGGTCTCTGGATTACTCGTCCAGTGACAATACCACAACACCACTGACTCCCCAACAAGGTGAGGAAAGCCAAACTCTGAGGGAATTATCGCACACCACTTTGTGACTCTGCAGCTCTTAATGTCGACTGACAGCTGAGGGGCCGATAATGGGCTCGTTATTGAAATTTAGGTCACTTATAGCGTTTAGTGTTTGTATGCCTTTACATCTCATGTCTTGCATCGCTGGGCAAGGGCCCAAGTAAGCGAGTTTGAACCTCGAGGCTGAATTCCTTAATCATTAGCACCTTGTTCTGTTCTCAAATAATCTCCTTGTGCTTAATAGTTGGATGGTTGTCTGAAGTGTTTAAGAAAAACAGAACCTTTACGGAGGAGTCACAGTTATTGACTTGTTCAGAGGCTTTCGTCTTGTGTTGACGTTAATGTACTAATAGGCCCAGATATCTTTGCTGCCCTTTTGATTTGTTGTTGAAGTGATTTATGAATCGTGTTCCTCAGCTCCTTTTAGATGGTGGCAGTGCTCCATTGGCGATTAACGTCTCCCTGTCGAACAAATTGCTCCTGACATCAGTCATGCTGCAATGCACACACAGCAGTTTGTGTTTGGAGAGAGTGAGTGAACATTCTCCAGTGTATTTGAAGGAGGTGCTTCGGGGAGGGAGGTCTCTGGTGGTATCAGCTGTGGTGAACCAGTCCGCCCTCTCTGAGCCTGGAGGATTGTGGGTCCAAGCCCGGCACCACTGACTCGAGCAACGAATTCCAGGCTTCCCAGTGTCTGCAGCAGGATGGCCAACCATCCCAGAAATTGTGGAATTGTCCTCCTGTCCCGCATCCCGGGTGGTACCTTCCGGAGACGCCCACTTGTCCCTGATTTCCCTTTTTGCTGCTCGATCATGGTTAGTGTCGGCACATGCACAGCCCAGAGATGGCACAGTGCACATGGGCAGACACATCCACAAAGGGAGCAACACTGACCAACACTGGCACTGTTCCCCTCCCTGTCATCGAATGGTGCCTGGCTGAGAGTCTACAGTCTGTGGGGGGGTGTCTGACTGTGACCAGGATTTCGGGCTCCAAATCTGTCTGGTGTGGGGTAGTGTGGGGGCAGTGGTGAGGGGAGGGGCAGAGCAGGAGTCTGACCTGGTCTAGTGGAACTTAGATCTGACCCGGTGGTTGGAGGGAGATGCTCCAAAGAGTCGGGTTCAGTGGCTGGCGTCTTCGGCCCAGGGTGATGTAACCAGGAGAGGAGGGGGAGAGCAGGGCAGGCCCCAGGATTGGGGAGGATCTGGGTAGGGGACACTGGGTCTGTGGAAGGAGTTGGGGAAGTGGGGAGAAACAAGCAGATTTCCATGCCAGCCTTGTGAGGAAACCATTGGCCCACCTTCCTTCCCCCCTCTGCCCCCTCCCCATCCCACCCCTCCACACACCAGCCCGCACCCCTCCCCCATCCTCCGGTCCTCTCAGCAACAACACCGTAGCCACTCCTGAGGTCCTGCCAGCTCCTAACCACACAACCCCACACTGCTCCGCCTGCCCTCCTGGCACCTCTTCCTGCCCCTCTCCAACCACCTGCCCAAAATAGCAAAGTGTCCCTTATTGCTTTCCGCTCTGTGGATTACTCTACCCAGTACTGAGCGAGTGCTGCTCTGGTGGATGTGCCACTTTCAGGTGAGGCATTAAACCAAGACCCTCGCCTGTAAATGTAGATGTTGAAGTTTTCAAAGATGAGCAGAAGAGTGTGTCCTGAATAAGATTTATCCCTCAACCCACAACACAAAATCCTTGGGGTGAATTCAGCACCTCCCCAGTCGTGTGTTCCTCGGAGGCACATCGTTGCCTGGATCTCCCATTGTAGCCACCTCACTCCGCAGGGAAACCCGCGGACGGATGTGCAGTGGGAATGGAGAATCCATCCCGGTGGGGAATTCGCCCCATTATCATCATTGCTGTATTTTCAGGGAGCTTCCTGTGCAGTTTGGCTGCCATGTTTTGTGCGTTTACAACAGTGACTCGACTTGACAAGCCATTCATATCCTGCAAAAAGAGCTCCGGGATCTCCTGAGGGTGATGAAAGGTGTGATTATAGATTTGACTTTTATTAATCGCACATGATTTGAATTCGTAAAACAGTGTGGCTTGTACTAATCGTATGTGATATGGCTGGGAGATGTATGGCAAGTCTCCAAACGGGAAACTATTCACCAGACCGTTACCGAGCACTTGTGTGGACATGTACCATTTGCATATTTCTTTTTTCCTTAACCCCCCTCTCTGAAATGTTCAAGCAATAAGTACCGGCTGGTTACGCTCCCAGATACGGTCCTCATAGATTCAGCGAACTGTCACAGTCCAGGGTTTGCCCCCCACACACGTACGAGAGTGTAACTGCTGCTGACAGAGAGCACTTGGCCTACAGGCCCTGAGTGCACGCTTGTTAGCCTTTCAGCTGGCCCAGTCCTCAATATTTTTGCAACGGATTAAAATCAATTACAATGTGCCGTGAAGTCTGGCGCATTAAAGGTCTCCGGTCCCTCAAGGCATTTCTGCAGCAGACTCCAAGGCTTCAGAGTTGGTGTAACATGTTGAGATGGACTGTTAAATTTAGGCACCGTGCTTTGCCAAACTGAAGTGAAATAGAAGCTGCTGCGGAGAGCAGAAAAAGAAGCTCGGAAAATAAACACATTTTTATGCAAAATTAAATCCCCACTTCATTCCTTCGAAAATCTTAACCCTTCAGCTCACTTCTCATTTCCTTTTATTTTAAAATAGCTAATGTCGGCACAGGCCACATGCTTCCTATTTACAATCCAGCCACATTTGCTTCTTTTGCAAAACACTTTAAAGCTGTGCCCTTTTGATCTCTATCCTTTTCCGAGTGGGAACAGTTCCTCCTTGTCTAATCTGTCCAGCCCCCATATGATTTTGAACATCTCCATCAAGTCTCTTTTTATCCTTCTTCTCTCCACAGAAACCAGTTCCCAACTACTCCAATATATCCTCATTACTGAAGTTTCCCATTCCTGGAAACATTTTCGGAAACCTCTACTGCACTCTCTCAAATGGATTCACATCCTTCCGAAGGTGTGGTGCCCAGAATTGTGCCCCATATTGCAGGATAGGGTGTGATTTGCAGAGGAACTTATAGGTGGTGGTGTAGTCATTCCCTCTTCATTCAAGGTGGTAGAAGCCGTGGGATTTGGGAGCTGCTGTCAAACGAGGCTTGGTGGGTTACTGCACTGCATTGTGTAGATGGTACACACACTGTGTAAATGGTACACACACTGTGACTGTGTTGGTGGGTTACTGCACTGCATCGTGTAGATGGTACACACACTGTGACTGTGCTGGTGGGTTACTGCACTGCATCGTGTAGATGGTACACACACTGTGACTGTGTTGGTGGGTTACTGCACTGCATCGTGTAGATGGTACACACACTGTGACTGTGCTGGTGGGTTACTGCTCTGCACCGTGTAGATGGTACACACACTGTGACTGTGTTGGTGGGTTACTGCACTGCATCGTGTAGATGGTACACACACTGTGACTGTGTTGGTGGGTTACTGCACTGCATTGTGTAGATGGTACACACACTGTGTAAATGGTACACACACTGTGACTGTGTTGGTGGGTTACTGCACTGCATCGTGTAGATGGTACACACACTGTGACTGTGTTGGTGGGTTACTGCATCGTGTAGATGGTACACACACTGTGACTGTGTTGGTGGGTTACTGCATCGTGTAGATGGTACACACACTGTGACTGTGCTGGTGGGTTTCTGCACTGCATCGTGTAGATGGTACACACACTGTGACTGTACTGGTGGGTTACTGCACTGCATCGTGTAGATGGTACACACACTGTGACTGTGTTGGTGGGTTACTGCACTGCATCGTGTAGATGGTACACACACTGTGACTGTGCTGGTGGTTTACTGCATCGTGTAGATGGTACACACACTGTGCCTGTGCTGGTGGGTTACTGCACTGCATCGTGTAGATGGTACACACACTGTGACTGTGCTGGTGGGTTACTGCACTGCATCGTGTAGATGGTACACACACTGTGACTGTGTTGGTGGGTTACTGCATCGTGTAGATGGTACACACACTGTGACTGTGCTGGTGGGTTACTGCACTGCATCGTGTAGATGGTACACACACTGTGACTGTGTTGGTGGGTTACTGCATCGTGTAGATGGTACACACACTGTGACTGTGCTGGTGGGTTACTGCATCGTGTAGATGGTACACACACTGTGACTGTGCTGGTGGGTTACTGCACTGCATCGTGTAGATGGTACACACACTGTGACTGTGTTGGTGGGTTACTGCACTGCATCGTGTAGATGGTACACACACTGTGACTGTGCTGGTGGGTTACTGCATCGTGTAGATGGTACATACACTGTGACTGTGCTGGTGGGTTACTGCACTGCATCGTGTAGATGGTACACACACTGTGACTGTGTTGGTGGGTTACTGCACTGCATCGTGTAGATGGTACACACACTGTGACTGTGCTGGTGGGTTACTGCACTGCATCGTGTAGATGGTACACACACTGTGACTGTGTTGGTGGGTTACTGCTCTGCATTGTGTAGATGGTACACACACTGTGACTGTGTTGGTGGGTTACTGCATCGTGTAGATGGTACACACACTGTGACTGTGTTGGTGGGTTACTGCACTGCATCGTGTAGATGGTACACACACTGTGACTGTGTTGGTGGGTTACTGCACTGCATTGTGTAGATGGTACACACATCGTGTAGATGGTACACACACTGTGACTGTGCTGGTGGGTTACTGCACTGCATCGTGTAGATGGTACACACACTGTGACTGTGTTGGTGGGTTACTGCATCGTGTAGATGGTACACACACTGTGACTGTGTTGGTGGGTTACTGCACTGCATCGTGTAGATGGTACACACACTGTGACTGTGCTGGTGGGTTACTGCACTGCATCGTGTAGATGGTACACACACTGTGACTGTGCTGGTGGGTTACTGCACTGCATCGTGTAGATGGTACACACACTGTGACTGTGCTGGTGGGTTACTGCACTGCATCGTGTAGATGGTACACACACTGTGACTGTGTTGGTGGGTTACTGCACTGCATCGTGTAGATGGTACACACACTGTGACTGTGTTGGTGGGTTACTGCATCGTGTAGATGGTACACACACTGTGACTGTGTTGGTGGGTTACTGCATCGTGTAGATGGTACACACACTGTGACTGTGTTGGTGGGTTACTGCACTGCATCGTGTAGATGGTACACACACTGTGACTGTGTTGGTGGGTTACTGCATCGTGTAGATGGTACACACACTGTGACTGTGTTGGTGGGTTACTGCATCGTGTAGATGGTACACACGCTGTGACTGTGTTGGTGGGTTACTGCATCGTGTAGATGGTACACACACTGTGACTGTGTTGTTGGGTTACTGCACTGCATCGTGTAGATGGTACACACACTGTGACTGTGTTGGTGGGTTACTGCACTGCATCGTGTAGATGGTACACACACTGTGACTGTGTTGGTGGGTTATTGCATCGTGTAGATGGTCCACACACTGTGACTGTGTTGGTGGGTTACTTCATCGTGTAGATGGTACACACACTGTGACTGGGTTGGTGGGTTACTGCACTGCATCGTGTAGATGGTACACACTGTGACTGTGTTGGTGGGTTACTTCATCGTGTAGATGGTACACACACTGTGACTGTGTTGGTGGGTTACTGCATCGTGTAGATGGTACACACGCTGTGACTGTGTTGGTGGGTTACTGCATCGTGTAGATGGTACACACACTGTGACTGTGTTGTTGGGTTACTGCACTGCATCGTGTAGATGGTACACACACTGTGACTGTGTTGGTGGGTTACTGCACTGCATCGTGTAGATGGTACACACACTGTGACTGTGTTGGTGGGTTACTGCATCGTGTAGATGGTACACACACTGTGACTGTGTTGGTGGGTTACTGCATCGTGTAGATGGTACACACACTGTGACTGTGCTGGTGGGTTACTGCACTGCATCGTGTAGATGGTACACACACTGTGACTGTGTTGGTGGGTTACTGCACTGCATCGTGTAGATGGTACACACACTGTGACTGTGTTGGTGGGTTACTGCACTGCATCATGTAGATGGTACACACACTGTGACTGTGTTGGTGGGTTACTGCACTGCATCGTGTAGATGGTACACACACTGTGACTGTGCTGGTGGGTTACTGCACTGCACCGTGTAGATGGTACACACACTGTGACTGTGCTGGTGGGTTACTGCACTGCATCGTGTAGATGGTACACATACTGTGACTGTGCTGGTGGGTTACTGCACTGCATCGTGTAGATGGTACACACATCGTGTAGATGGTACACACACTGTGACTGTGCTGGTGGGTTACTGCACTGCATCGTGTAGATGGTACACACACTGTGACTGTGTTGGTGGGTTTCTGCATCGTGTAGATGGTACACACACTGTGACTGTGTTGGTGGGTTACTGCATCGTGTAGATGGTACACACACTGTGACTGTGTTGGTGGGTTACTGCACTGCATCGTGTAGATGGTACACACACTGTGACTGTGTTGGTGGGTTACTGCACTGCATCGTGTAGATGGTGCACACATTGTGACTGTGTTGGTGGGTTACTGCATCGTGTAGATGGTACACACACTGTGACTGTGTTGGTGGGTTACTGCATCGTGTAGATGGTACACACACTGTGACTGTGTTGGTGGGTTACTGCACTGCATCGTGTAGATGGTACACACACTGTGACTGTGTTGGTGGGTTACTGCACTGCATCGTGTAGATGGTACACACATTGTGACTGTGTTGGTGGGTTACTGCATCGTGTAGATGGTACACACACTGTGACTGTGTTGGTGGGTTACTGCATCGTGTAGATGGTACACACACTGTGACTGTGTTGGTGGGTTACTGCACTGCATCGTGTAGATGGTACACACACTGTGACTGTGTTGGTGGGTTACTGCACTGCATCGTGTAGATGGTACACACACTGTGACTGTGCTGGTGGGTTACTGCACTGCATCGTGTAGATGGTACACACACTGTGACTGTGTTGGTGGGTTACTGCACTGCATCGTGTAGATGGTACACACACTGTGACTGTGTTGGTGGGTTACTGCACTGCATCGTGTAGATGGTACACACACTGTGACTGTGCTGGTGGGTTACTGCATCGTGTAGATGGTACACACACTGTGACTGTGTTGGTGGGTTACTGCATCGTGTAGATGGTACACACACTGTGACTGTGCTGGTGGGTTACTGCACTGCATCGTGTAGATGGTACACACACTGTGACTGTGTTGGTGGGTTACTGCATCGTGTAGATGGTACACACACTGTGACTGTGTTGGTGGGTTACTGCATCGTGTAGATGGTACACACACTGTGACTGTGTTGGTGGGTTACTGCACTGCATCGTGTAGATGGTACACACTGTGACTGTGTTGGTGGGTTACTGCATCGTGTAGATGGTACACACACTGTGACTGTGTTGGTGGGTTACTGCACTGCATCGTGTAGATGGTACACACTGTGACTGTGTTGGTGGGTTACTGCACTGCATCGTGTAGATGGTACACACACTGTGACTGTGTTGGTGGGTTACTGCATCGTGTAGATGGTACACACACTGTGACTATGTTGGTGGTTACTGCATCGTGTAGATGGTACACACACTGTGACTGTGTTGGTGGGTTACTGCACTGCATCGTGTAGATGGTTCACACACTGTGACTGTGCTGGTGGGTTACTGCATCGTGTAGATGGTACACACACTGTGACTGTGTTGGTGGGTTACTGCACTGCATCAGTCTGATGGTACACACACTGTGATGTGCTGTGGGTTACTGCACTGCATCGTGTAGATGGTACACACACTGTGACTGTGTTGGTGGGTTACTGCACTGCATCGTGTAGATGGTACACACACTGTGACTGTGTTGGTGGGTTACTGCACTGCATCGTGTAGATGGTACACACACTGTGACTGTGCTGGTGGGTTACTGCATCGTGTAGATGGTACACACACTGTGACTGTGCTGGTGGGTTACTGCATCGTGTAGATGGTACACACACTGTGACTGTGTTGGTGGGTTACTGCACTGCATTGTGTAGATGGTACACACACTGTGACTGTGCTGGTGGGTTACTCACTGCATCGTAGTAGATGTACACACACTGTGACTGTGTTGGTGGGTTACTGCACTGCATCGTGTAGATGGTACACACACTGTGACTGTGTTGGTGGGTTACTGCACTGCATCGTGTAGATGTACACACACTGTGACTGTGTTGGTGGGTTACTGCTCTGCATCGTGTAGATGGTACACACACTGTGACTGTGCTGGTGGGTTACTGCATCGTGTAGATGGTACACACACTGTGACTGTGCTGGTGGGTTACTGCATCGTGTAGATGGTACACACACTGTGACTGTGTTGGTGTGTTACTGCATCGTGTAGATGGTACACACACTGTGACTGTGTTGGTGGGTTACTGCACTGCATCGTGTAGATGGTACACACTGTGACTGTCTTGGTGGGTTACTGCATCGTGTAGATGGTACACACACTGTGACTGTGTTGGTGGGTTACTGCACTGCATCGTGTAGATGGTACACACACTGTGACTGTGTTGGTGGGTTACTGCATCGTGTAGATGGTACACACACTGTGACTGTGTTGGTGGGTTACTGCACTGCATCGTGTAGATGGTACACACACTGTGACTGTGCTGGTGGGTTACTGCATCCGTGTAGATGGTACACACACTGTGACTGTGTTGGTGGGTTACTGCACTGCATCGTGTAGATGGTACACACACTGTGACTGTGTTGGTGGGTTACTGCACTGCATCGTGTAGATGGTACACACACTGTGACTGTGTTGGTGGGTTACTGCTCTGCATCGTGTAGATGGTACACACACTGTGACTGTGCTGGTGGGTTACTGCATCGTGTAGATGGTACACACACTGTGACTGTGCTGGTGGGTTACTGCACTGCATCGTGTAGATGGTACACACACTGTGACTGTGCTGGTGGGTTACTGCACTGCATCGTGTAGATGGTACACACACTGTGACTGTGTTGGTGGGTTACTGCACTGCATCGTGTAGATGGTACACACACTGTGACTGTGTTGGTGGGTTACTGCACTGCATCGTGTAGATGGTACACACACTGTGACTGTGTTGGTGGGTTACTGCTCTGCACCGTGTAGATGGTACACACACTGTGACTGTGTTGGTGGGTTACTGCTCTGCACCGTGTAGACGGTACACACACTGTGACTGTGCTGGTGGGTTACTGCACTGCATCGTGTAGATGGTACACACACTGTGACTGTGTTGGTGGGTTACTGCACTGCATCGTGTAGATGGTACACACTGTGACTGTGCTGGTGGGTTACTGCACTGCATCGTGTAGATGGTACACACACTGTGACTGTGCTGGTGGGTTACTGCACTGCATCGTGTAGATGGTACACACACTGTGACTGTGTTGGTGGGTTACTGCACTGCATCGTGTAGATGGTACACACACTGTGACTGTGTTGGTGGGTTACTGCATCGTGTAGATGGTACACACACTGTGACTGTGCTGGTGGGTTACTGCACTGCATCGTGTAGATGGTACACACTGTGACTGTGTTGGTGGGTTACTGCACTGCATTGTGTAGATGGTACACACACTGTGACTGTGTTGGTGTGTTACTGCACTGCATTGTTTAGATGGTACACACACTGTGACTGTGTTGGTGGGTTACTGCATCGTGTAGATGGTACACACACTGTGCCTGTGCTGGTGGGTTACTGCATCGTGTAGATGGTACACACACTGTGACTGTGTTGGTGGGTTACTGCATCGTGTAGATGGTACACACACTGTGACTGTGTTGGTGGGTTACTGCATCGTGTAGATGGTAGACACACTGTGACTGTGCTGGTGGGTTACTGCATCGTGTAGATGGTACACACACTGTGACTGTGTTGGTGGGTTACTGCACTGCATCGTGTAGATGGTACACACACTGTGACTGTGCTGGTGGGTTACTGCACTGCATCGCGTAGATGGTACACACACTGTGACTGTGTTGGTGGGTTACTGCACTGCATCGTGTAGATGGTACACACACTGTGACTGTGTTGATGGGTTACTGCACTGCATCGTGTAGATGGTACACACACTGTGACTGTGTTGGTGGGTTACTGCATCGTGTAGATGGTACACACACTGTGACTGTGTTGGTGGGTTACTGCACTGCATCGTGTAGATGGTACACACACTGTGACTGTGCTGGTGGGTTACTGCACTGCATCGTGTAGATGGTACACACTGTGACTGTGTTGGTGGGTTACTGCACTGCATTGTGTAGATGGTACACACACTGTGACTGTGCTGGTGGGTTACTGCATCGTGTAGATGGTACACACACTGTGACTGTGCTGGTGGGTTACTGCATCGTGTAGATGGTACACACACTGTGACTGTGCTGGTGGGTTACTGCATCGTGTAGATGGTACACACACTGTGACTGTGTTGGTGTGTTACTGCATCGTGTAGATGGTACACACACTGTGACTGTGTTGGTGGGTTACTGCACTGCATCGTGTAGATGGTACACACTGTGACTGTGTTGGTGGGTTACTGCATCGTGTAGATGGTACACACACTGTGACTGTGTTGGTGGGTTACTGCACTGCATCGTGTAGATGGTACACACACTGTGACTGTGTTGGTGGGTTACTGCATCGTGTAGATGGTACACACACTGTGACTGTGTTGGTGGGTTACTGCACTGCATCGTGTAGATGGTACACACACTGTGACTGTGCTGGTGGGTTACTGCATCGTGTAGATGGTACACACACTGTGACTGTGTTGGTGGGTTACTGCACTGCATCGTGTAGATGGTACACACACTGTGACTGTGTTGGTGGGTTACTGCACTGCATCGTGTAGATGGTACACACACTGTGACTGTGTTGGTGGGTTACTGCTCTGCATCGTGTAGATGGTACACACACTGTGACTGTGCTGGTGGGTTACTGCATCGTGTAGATGGTACACACACTGTGACTGTGCTGGTGGGTTACTGCACTGCATCGTGTAGATGGTACACACACTGTGACTGTGTTGGTGGGTTACTGCTCTGCACCGTGTAGATGGTACACACACTGTGACTGTGTTGGTGGGTTACTGCTCTGCACCGTGTAGACGGTACACACACTGTGACTGTGCTGGTGGGTTACTGCACTGCATCGTGTAGATGGTACACACACTGTGACTGTGCTGGTGGGTTACTGCACTGCATCGTGTAGATGGTACACACACTGTGAATGTGTTGGTGGGTTACTGCATCGTGTAGATGGTACACACACTGTGACTGTGCTGGTGGGTTACTGCACTGCATCGTGTAGATGGTACACACACTGTGACTGTGTTGGTGGGTTACTGCACTGCATTGTGTAGATGGTACACACACTGTGACTGTGTTGGTGTGTTACTGCACTGCATTGTTTAGATGGTACACACACTGTGACTGTGTTGGTGGGTTACTGCATCGTGTAGATGGTACACACACTGTGACTGTGTTGGTGGGTTACTGCACTGCATCGTGTAGATGGTACACACACTGTGCCTGTGCTGGTGGGTTACTGCATCGTGTAGATGGTACACACACTGTGACTGTGTTGGTGGGTTACTGCATCGTGTAGATGGTACACACACTGTGACTGTGTTGGTGGGTTACTGCATCGTGTAGATGGTACACACACTGTGACTGTGTTGGTGGGTTACTGCACTGCATCGTGTAGATGGTACACACACTGTGCCTGTGCTGGTGGGTTACTGCATCGTGTAGATGGTACACACACTGTGACTGTGTTGGTGGGTTACTGCATCGTGTAGATGGTACACACACTGTGACTGTGTTGGTGTGTTACTGCACTGCATTGTTTAGATGGTACACACACTGTGACTGTGTTGGTGGGTTACTGCATCGTGTAGATGGTACACACACTGTGCCTGTGCTGGTGGGTTACTGCATCGTGTAGATGGTACACACACTGTGACTGTGTTGGTGGGTTACTGCACTGCATCGTGTAGATGGTACACACACTGTGACTGTGTTGGTGGGTTACTGCACTGCATCGTGTAGATGGTACACACACTGTGACTGTGTTGGTGGGTTACTGCATCGTGTAGATGGTACACACACTGTGACTGTGTTGGTGGGTTACTGCATCGTGTAGATGGTACTCACACTGTGACTGTGCTGGTGGGTTACTGCATCGTGTAGATGGTACACACACTGTGACTGTGTTGGTGGGTTACTGCACTGCATCGTGTAGATGGTACACACACTGTGACTGTGCTGGTGGGTTACTGCACTGCATCGCGTAGATGGTACACACACTGTGACTGTGTTGGTGGGTTACTGCACTGCATCGTGTAGATGGTACACACACTGTGACTGTGTTGGTGGGTTACTGCACTGCATCGTGTAGATGGTACACACACTGTGACTGTGTTGGTGGGTTACTGCATCGTGTAGATGGTACACACACTGTGACTGTGTTGGTGGGTTACTGCACTGCATCGTGTAGATGGTACACACACTGTGACTGTGCTGGTGGGTTACTGCACTGCATCGTGTAGATGGTACACACTGTGACTGTGTTGGTGGGTTACTGCACTGCATTGTGTAGATGGTACACACACTGTGACTGTGCTGGTGGGTTACTGCATCGTGTAGATGGTACACACACTGTGACTGTGTTGGTGGGTTACTGCACTGCATCGTGTAGATGGTACACACACTGTGACTGTGCTGGTGGGTTACTGCACTGCATCGTGTAGATGGTACACACACTGTGACTGTGTTGGTGGGTTACTGCACTGCATCGTGTAGATGGTACACACACTGTGACTGTGCTGGTGGGTTACTGCACTGCATCGTGTAGATGGTACACACACTGTGACTGTGTTGGTGGGTTACTGCACTGGATCGTGTAGATGGTACACACACTGTGACTGTGTTGGTGGGTTACTGCATCGTGTAGATGGTACACACACTGTGACTGTGCTGGTGGGTTACTGCATCGTGTAGATGGTACACACACTGTGACTGTGCTGGTGGGTTACTGCATCGTGTAGATGGTACACACACTGTGACTGTGTTGGTGGGTTACTGCACTGCATCGTGTAGATGGTACACACACTGTGACTGTGTTGGTGGGTTACTGCATCGTGTAGATGGTACACACACTGTGACTGTGTTGGTGGGTTACTGCACTGCATCGTGTAGATGGTACACACACTGTGACTGTGCTGGTGGGTTACTGCACTGCATCGTGTAGATGGTACACACACTGTGACTGTGTTGGTGGGTTACTGCACTGGATCGTGTAGATGGTACACACACTGTGACTGTGTTGGTGGGTTACTGCATCGTGTAGATGGTACACACACTGTGACTGTGTTGGTGGGTTACTGCATCGTGTAGATGGTACACACACTGTGACTGTGTTGGTGGGTTACTGCACTGCATTGTGTAGATGGTCCACACACTGTGACTGTGTTGGTGGGTTACTGCATCGTGTAGATGGTACACACACTGTAACTGTGTTGGTGGGTTACTGCACTGCATCGTGTAGATGGTACACACACTGTGACTGTGTTGGTGGGTTACTGCACTGCATCGTGTAGATGGTACACACTGTGACTGTGCTGGTGGGTTACTGCACTGCATCGTGTAGATGGTACACACACTGTGACTGTGTTTGTGGGTTACTGCACTGCATCGTGTAGATGGTACACACACTGTGACTGTGTTGGTGGGTTACTGCATCGTGTAGATGGTACACACACTGTGACTGTGTTGGTGGGTTACTGCACTGCATCGTGTAGATGGTACACACACTGTGACTGTGCTGGTGGGTTACTGCACTGCATCGTGTAGATGGTACACACACTGTGACTGTGCTGGTGGGTTACTGCATCGTGTAGATGGTACACACACTGTGACTGTGCTGGTGGGTTACTGCATCGTGTAGATGGTACACACACTGTGACTGTGCTGGTGGGTTACTGCATCGTGTAGATGGTACACACACTGTGACTGTGTTGGTGGGTTACTGCACTGCATCGTGTAGATGGTACACACACTGTGACTGTGTTGGTGGGTTACTGCATCGTGTAGATGGTACACACACTGTGACTGTGTTGGTGGGTTACTGCACTGCATCGTGTAGATGGTACACACACTGTGACTGTGCTGGTGGGTTACTGCACTGCATCGTGTAGATGGTACACACACTGTGACTGTGTTGGTGGGTTACTGCACTGGATCGTGTAGATGGTACACACACTGTGACTGTGTTGGTGGGTTACTGCATCGTGTAGATGGTACACACACTGTGACTGTGTTGGTGGGTTACTGCATCGTGTAGATGGTACACACACTGTGACTGTGTTGGTGGGTTACTGCACTGCATTGTGTAGATGGTCCACACACTGTGACTGTGTTGGTGGGTTACTGCATCGTGTAGATGGTACACACACTGTAACTGTGTTGGTGGGTTACTGCACTGCATCGTGTAGATGGTACACACACTGTGACTGTGTTGGTGGGTTACTGCACTGCATCGTGTAGATGGTACACACTGTGACTGTGCTGGTGGGTTACTGCACTGCATCGTGTAGATGGTACACACACTGTGACTGTGTTTGTGGGTTACTGCACTGCATCGTGTAGATGGTACACACACTGTGACTGTGTTGGTGGGTTACTGCATCGTGTAGATGGTACACACACTGTGACTGTGTTGGTGGGTTACTGCACTGCATCGTGTAGATGGTACACACACTGTGACTGTGCTGGTGGGTTACTGCACTGCATCGTGTAGATGGTACACACACTGTGACTGTGTTGGTGGGTTACTGCATCGTGTAGATGGTACACACACTGTGACTGTGTTGGTGGGTTACTGCACTGCATCGTGTAGATGGTACACACACTGTGACTGTGTTGGTGGGTTACTGCACTGCATCGTGTAGATGGTACACACACTGTGACTGTGTTGGTGGGTTACTGCACTGCATCGTGTAGATGGTACACACACTGTGTAAATGGTACACACACTGTGACTGTGTTGGTGGGTTACTGCACTGCATCGTGTAGATGGTACACACACTGTGACTGTGTTGGTGGGTTACTGCACTGCATCGTGTATATGGTACACACACTGTGACTGTGTTGGTGGGTTACTGCACTGCATCGTGTAGATGGTACACACACTGTGACTGTGTTGGTGGGTTACTGCACTGCATCGTGTAGATGGTACACACACTGTGACTGTGTTGGTGGGTTACTGCATCGTGTAGATGGTACACACACTGTGACTGTGTTGGTGGGTTACTGCACTGCATCGTGTAGATGGTACACACACTGTGACTGTGTTGGTGGGTTACTGCATCGTGTAGATGGTACACACACTGTGACTGTGTTGGTGGGTTACTGCACTGCATCGTGTAGATGGTACACACACTGTGACTGTGCTGGTGGGTTACTGCACTGCATCGTGTAGATGGTACACACACTGTGACTGTGTTGGTGGGTTACTGCATCGTGTAGATGGTACACACACTGTGACTGTGTTGGTGGGTTACTGCACTGCATCGTGTAGATGGTACACACACTGTGACTGTGCTGGTGGGTTACTGCACTGCATCGTGTAGATGGTACACACACTGTGACTGTGCTGGTGGGTTACTGCACTGCATCGTGTACATGGTACACACACTGTGACTGTGTTGGTGGGTTACTGCACTGCATCGTGTAGATGGTACACACACTGTGACTGTGTTGGTGGGTTACTGCACTGCATCGTGTAGATGGTACACACACTGTGACTGTGTTGGTGGGTTACTGCATCGTGTAGATGGTACACACACTGTGACTGTGTTGGTGGGTTACTGCATCGTGTAGATGGTACACACACTGTGACTGTGTTGGTGGGTTACTGCACTGCATCGTGTAGATGGTACACACACTGTGACTGTGCTGGTGGGTTACTGCACTGCATCGTGTAGATGGTACACACACTGTGACTGTGTTGGTGGGTTACTGCATCGTGTAGATGGTACACACACTGTGACTGTGTTGGTGGGTTACTGCACTGCATCGTGTAGATGGTACACACACTGTGACTGTGCTGGTGGGTTACTGCACTGCATCGTGTACATGGTACACACACTGTGACTGTGCTGGTGGGTTACTGCACTGCATCGTGTAGATGGTACACACACTGTGACTGTGCTGGTGGGTTACTGCACTGCATCGTGTACATGGTACACACACTGTGACTGTGTTGGTGGGTTACTGCACTGCATCGTGTAGATGGTACACACACTGTGACTGTGTTGGTGGGTTACTGCACTGCATCGTGTAGATGGTACACACACTGTGACTGTGTTTGTGGGTTACTGCACTGCATCGTGTAGATCGTACACACACTGTGACTGTGCTGGTGGGTTACTGCATCGTGTAGATGGTACACACACTGTGACTGTGTTCTGGTGGTGGAGGGAGTGAATGTTGAAGGATGGACAGCAGACCAATGGACTGTATTGTTGGCCAATATTCACAATTTTCTGCCAAGAGAGACATGGCAACAATCAGACATGCATAGTCAGCGAGTCAGGGAGCAGAATGCGTTGCTATGTGACAGAAAACACAGGGTGAGAGTTAAGCAACATTCCTCGCACAGTTAGAAGGGGTAAGTGATGTCCCACAGAGATCTACGTTGGGACCACTGTTGATCACCAGGTACAGAAATGATTTGGACTTGAACTTTGGATACCAAATTGGGTTGGAAATACAACACAGAACTAATGCTACAGAGAACTGCAACAAAAGACAAGTCAGTCAGAGGGAGTGGGGAGATAAACAGGAAATGAAATTCAATACTGTGAAGTGTTAGGTGGTTCATTTTTGTTGGAGGAATAAGGCCATTTATTTCTTGAAAGGAAGTAAATGGGTCAGTGGAGCAAAAGAACCTGGGAATCATAGAATCACAGAATTGTTGTGTGCAGAAGGAGGCCATTCGGCCCATCCGAGTAGAGACTCTCCATACAAGCATCATGACTTAGAGTTTACCTTTGCTCGCAAATCCTTTCCTCCTCCAAACCCTTTTCTCAAAAAAAAATCATTGATGAGATGTGGCTGGACCAGCATTTATTGCCCATCCCTATTCGGCCTTGAACTAAGAAGCTGCTCGGCCATTCTCGAGATACATTATTATACAAGTTGTTAAAACGGCAAAGATTGAACTGCTTCAAGAGGAGCAGTAGAACAAATCGGGGAGAATGGTGCACAGCACAATGCTATAGACAAGGTGATGAAAATTTACAAGGTGGCTACTTGAATTGAGAAGAGAAATGAAACGAGAAGAGTAGACGGGCAGCAAGGTGGCGATGTGGAGGAATTTTTTTCTCAGAGGGTCTTTAATCTTCAATTTTTTTTCCAGGGTGGGGGAGGCGTGGGGGGCCCTGGGGGGGGGAGGGGGGGGGGGGGGGGGATGGAGAGGGAGTGGGACTGGGTTATTGAATGCAATCAAGGCTGAGTTAGACAGATTTTCAATGAAAGGTGTGATGGGAAAAAGAGAGGAAAGTGGAGCTAAGGTTGCACAATCTGACTGAATGGTCAAGGTGGAGGCCTTGGTGTAGTGGTGTTGTCTCTTGTTCAGTAATGCAGAGACCTGAGCCAATCCCCAGGGGGCCTGGGTTCAAATCCCACCATTGTACCTGGTGAAGTTGGAATTTAATAATAATTTTTAAAATCTTGACTTAAAAGTCTCATTAAAACCCTTCTGGTTCATTAATTCCAGATAGCACAGTGGTTAGCACTGTTGTTTATCAGCTCCAGGGTCCCAGGTTCGATTCCCGGCTTGGGTCACCGTCTGTGCGGAGTCTGCACGTTCTCCCCGTGTTTGCGTGGGTTTCCTCCGGGTGCTCCGGTTTCCTCCCACAAGTCCTGAAAGACGTGCTGTTAGGTGAATTGGACATTCTGAATTCTCCCTCTGTGTACCCGAACAGGCGCGGTGTGTGGTGACTAGGGGCTTTTCACAGTAACTTCATTGCAATGTTAATGTCAGCCAATTGTGACAGTAAATATTATTATCAATGTGCTTTGGGGAAGGAAATCTTACATTCTTACCCTTTTGTTGTAGTTGAATACAACTGAGTGGCCATTTGAGAGTCAACCACATTGCTGTGGGTCTGGAGACACATGTAGGCCAGACCAGGTGGATTTTTCATGGACTTTAGGTGGATTGGCCATGGTAAAATTGCCCCTTAAAAGATTTGAAGGTTAGGGGATAGGGTGGAGGAATGGCCATAAACAATGTGCAAGGTTATGGGGATTAGGTGGAGGAATGGGCCATAAACAATGTGCAATGTTATGGGGATAGGGTGGAGGAAAGGCCATAAACAATGTGCAAGGTTATGGGGATAGGGTGGAGGAATGGCCATAAACAATGTGCAAGGTTATGGGGATAGGGTGGAGGAATGGCCATAAACAATGTGCAAGGTTATGGGGATAGGGTGGAGGAAAGGCCATAAACAATGTTCAAGGTTATGGGGATAGGGTGGAGGAATGGCCATTAACAATGTGCAAGGTTATGGGGATAGGGTGGAGGAATGGCCATAAACAATGTGCAAGGTTATGGGGATAGGGTAGAGGAATGGGCCATAAACAATGTGCAAGGTTATGGGGATAGGGTGGAGGAAAGGCCATAAACAATGTGCAAGGTTATGGGGATAGGGTGGAGGAATGGCCATAAACAATGTGCAAGGTTATGGGGATAGGGTGGAGGAATGGCCATAAACAATGTGCAAGGTTATGGGGATAGGGTGGAGGAATGGCCATTAACAATGTGCAAGGTTATGGGGATAGGGTGGAGGAATGGCCATAAACAATGTGCAAGGTTATGGGGATAGGGTGGAGGAATGGCCATAAACAATGTGCAAGGTTATGGGGATAGGGTAGAGGAATGGGCCATAAACAATGTGCAAGGTTATGGGGATAGGGTGGAGGAAAGGCCATAAACAATGTGCAAGGTTATGGGGATAGGGTGGAGGAATGGCCATAAACAATGTGCAAGGTTATGGGGATAGGGTGGAGGAATGGCCATAAACAATGTGCAAGGTTATGGGGATAGGGTAGAGGAATGGTCATTAACAATGTGCAAGGTTATGGGGATAGGGTGGAGGAATGGCCA
This sequence comes from Scyliorhinus canicula, assembly GCF_902713615.1. Taxonomy (NCBI): domain Eukaryota; kingdom Metazoa; phylum Chordata; class Chondrichthyes; order Carcharhiniformes; family Scyliorhinidae; genus Scyliorhinus; species Scyliorhinus canicula. Next base: position 9,132,609 of record NC_052158.1, read on the forward strand.
TAAACAATGTGCAAGGTTATGGGGATAGGGTGGAGGAATGGCCATAAACAATGTGCAAGGTTATGGGGATAGGGTAGAGGAATGGCCATTAACAATGTGCAAGGTTATGGGGATAGGGTGGAGGAATGGGCCATAAACAATGTGCAAGGTTATGGGGATAGTAGAGGAATGGCCATAAACAATGTTCAAGGTTATGGGGATAGGGTGGAGGAATGGGCCATAAACAATGTGCAAGGTTATGGGGATCGGGTAGAGGAATGGCCATAAACAATGTGCAAGGTTATGGGGATAGGGTGGAGGAAAGGCCATAAACAATGTGCAAGGTTATGGGTCTAGGGTGGAGGAAAGGCCATAAACAATGTGCAAGGTTATGGGGATCGGGTAGAGGAATGGCCATAAACAATGTGCAAGGTTATGGGGATCGGGTAGAGGAATGGCCATTAACAATGTGCAAGGTTATGGGGATAGGGTGGAGGAATGGGCCATAAACAATGTGCAAGGTTATGGGTATAGGGTAGAGGAAAGGCCATAAACAATGTGCAAGGTTATGGGTATAGGGTGGAGGAAAGGCCATAAACAATATGCAAGGTTATGGGTATAGGGTGGAGGAATGGGCCATAAACAATGTGCAAGGTTATGGGTATAGGGTGGAGGAAAGGCCATAAACAATGTGCAAGGTTATGGGTATAGGGTGGAGGAAAGGCCATAAACAATATGCAAGGTTAGGGGGATAGGGCGGAGGAATGCCCATAAAAAATGTGCAAGGTTATGGGGATAGGGTAGAGGAATGGGCCATAAACAATGTGCAAGGTTATGGGGATAGGGTGGAGGAAAGGCCATAAACAATGTGCAAGGTTATGGGGATAGGGTGGAGGAATGGCCATAAACAATGTGCAAGGTTATGGGGATAGGGTGGAGGAATGGCCATAAACAATGTGCAAGGTTATGGGGATAGGGTAGAGGAATGGTCATTAACAATGTGCAAGGTTATGGGGATAGGGTGGAGGAATGGCCATAAACAATGTGCAAGGTTATGGGGATAGGGTGGAGGAATGGCCATAAACAATGTGCAAGGTTATGGGGATAGGGTGGAGGAATGGCCATAAACAATGTGCAAGGTTATGGGGATAGGGTAGAGGAATGGTCATTAACAATGTGCAAGGTTATGGGGATAGGGTGGAGGAATGGCCATAAACAATGTGCAAGGTTATGGGGATAGGGTAGAGGAATGGTCATTAACAATGTGCAAGGTTATGGGGATAGGGTGGAGGAATGGCCATAAACAATGTGCAAGGTTATGGGGATAGGGTGGAGGAATGGCCATAAACAATGTGCAAGGTTATGGGGATAGGGTAGAGGAATGGCCATTAACAATGTGCAAGGTTATGGGGATAGGGTGGAGGAATGGGCCATAAACAATGTGCAAGGTTATGGGGATAGTAGAGGAATGGCCATAAACAATGTTCAAGGTTATGGGGATAGGGTGGAGGAATGGGCCATAAACAATGTGCAAGGTTATGGGGATCGGGTAGAGGAATGGCCATAAACAATGTGCAAGGTTATGGGGATAGGGTGGAGGAAAGGCCATAAACAATGTGCAAGGTTATGGGTCTAGGGTGGAGGAAAGGCCATAAACAATGTGCAAGGTTATGGGGATCGGGTAGAGGAATGGCCATAAACAATGTGCAAGGTTATGGGGATCGGGTAGAGGAATGGCCATAAACAATGTGCAAGGTTATGGGGATAGGGTGGAGGAAAGGCCATAAACAATGTGCAAGGTTATGGGTCTAGGGTGGAGGAAAGGCCATAAACAATGTGCAAGGTTATGGGGATCGGGTAGAGGAATGGCCATAAACAATGTGCAAGGTTATGGGGATCGGGTAGAGGAATGGCCATTAACAATGTGCAAGGTTATGGGGATAGGGTGGAGGAATGGGCCATAAACAATGTGCAAGGTTATGGGTATAGGGTAGAGGAAAGGCCATAAACAATGTGCAAGGTTATGGGTATAGGGTGGAGGAAAGGCCATAAACAATATGCAAGGTTATGGGTATAGGGTGGAGGAATGGGCCATAAACAATGTGCAAGGTTATGGGTATAGGGTGGAGGAAAGGCCATAAACAATGTGCAAGGTTATGGGTATAGGGTGGAGGAAAGGCCATAAACAATATGCAAGGTTAGGGGGATAGGGCGGAGGAATGGGCCATAATGTGTAAGGTTATGGGGATAGGGTGGAGGAATGGGCCATAAACAATGTGTAAGGTTATGGGGATAGGGTGGAGGAATGGCCATTAACAATGTGCAAGGTTAGGGGGATAGGGTGGAGGAATGGCCATTAACAAAGCGCAAGGTTATGGGGATAGGGTAGAGGAATGGCCATTAACAATGTGCAAGGTTATGGGGATAGGTTGGAGGAATGGCCATAAACAATGTGCAAGGTTATGGGGATAGTAGAGGAATGGCCATAAACAATGTTCAAGGTTATGGGGATAGGGTAGAGGAATGGCCATTAACAATGTTCAAGGTTATGGGGATAGGGTAGAGGAATGGCCATTAACAATGTGCAAGGTTATGGGGATAGGTTGGAGGAAAGGCCATAAACAATGTTCAAGGTTATGGGGATAGGGTAGAGGAATGGCCATAAACAATGTTCAAGGTTATGGGGATAGGGTAGAGGAATGGCCATTAACAATGTGCAAGGTTATGGGGATAGGTTGGAGGAATGGCCATTAACAATGTGCAAGCTTAGGGGGATAGGGTGGAGGAATGGCCATAAACAATGTGCAAGGTAATGGGGATAGGTTGGAGGAATGGCCATAAACAATGTGCAAGGTTAGGGGGATAGGGTGGAGGAATGGCCATAAACAATGTGCAATGTTAGGTGGATAGGGCGGAGGAATGGCCATAAACAATGTGCAAGGTTATGGGGATAGGATGGAGGAATGGCCATAAACAATGTGCAAGGTTAGGTGGATAGGGCGGAGGAATGGGCCACGGTAGAATGTTCTTTCGGAGGATCGGTGCAGGCTCCTACATTCTTCGGCATTGAGCATTGGGTGACCTTCTGTACTGTAGGGATTCTCTGGGTTCTAATGTTGTGGACAAGACCGAGCCCCACACCTGAGGGAGGACATGAAGAAATTAGAATGGATCCCTGAATGTGACCCGAATAGGCGGCGGAATGTGAAGGAGCTTCAGCTCTGAGGAGAGGTTGGAAACATTTGAACGTTTCCCTTGGAATAAAGAGGGTTAAGACGTGACCTCATAGAGGTTTCAAGACGGTGAGAGACTTTGATTAAGTAAATAGCGGGAAAAATATTCCCTCTGGTGAAATCAGTGTAAAAAAGACCCAAAGGGGAGATGACAACATATATTTTCACTCTTGAATTGTTGGAATCTGGAATGTTCTATTTTGAAAGAGTATGGAAACTGATTCCATTGTTTTAATATGTATTCGAGAATATGAACCTACAGGGCTCTGGAGAAAATAGGGGATGTGTGATTCAACAGAGAACCAGTACAAACAGGATGGGCTGAATGGCCATGTTCTCTCGGCTCCTGGATTATAGGGGGCAGAGACGCGCTGGCTGTGATCTTTAAACTTGTAAAGGGTTGGGTAGGTGGATTTGGAGAGATTCTTATTGCTTGTGGATGAATTCTGGTGATGGGATTGTACAAGTCACTGGAAAGGATTAACTGATGGTTCGATCCATTAATGTTGAATAAACTACCCTGAAATCTCAGCAGGTCTGATAGCATCTGTGGAGCGGGAAACAGGCGGTATTTTCCATCCCCCAACAGCATTCTTTCTGGCGGCGGAAGCGGCCATTGGCCATCGGCGAGATCTTACAGTCCCGACGTTTCGCATGGCTTGCCCGCCCTGCTGTTGGGGAACTGGGACTGCGGCGCTGAGGACCCGGGTTCAAATCCCAGCCCTGGGTCACTATCCGTCTGGAGTTTGCACATTCTCCCCGTGTCTGCATGGGTTTCACCCCCATAACCCAAAGATGTGCAGGGTAGGTGGATTGGCCATGCTAAATTGCCCCTAAAATTGGAAAGAAAATGTTTTAAAGCTCTGTTCCTTGTCCCACAAATGCTGCCAGACCCGCTGAGTTTTCCCAGAACTTTCTGCCTTCATTTCAGATTTTCAGCAGCTGCAGTATTTTGCTTCTATTACTTTGAAAACTCTACTTGTAGTCCAGTTACTAAACAAGTTCCCCTCCAGGTGCACCACCCAAAATAGGTACGCCTTGTTGTTTATCGATTAATCTGTACAATCTGCCAGAACGGATGGGTTAACCTGGATCACTGCTCACTTGGACAGTTTACGTTTCAAACTCCAATGCCCGATGCTTAGGAATTTATTTTTCAACTGCAAGCAGAACAAAATGTATTTCCAAGCCACTTTTTGTAAATGTATTGAGGTGGACGGTTGCCATAAACTTTTGGTTCCTCTTCAAACTTTTCACAGAAATCACGGATGGTGCCCCAGGCCACAATGTGCAAAGAGGGAGTTCTAGTGCTAGAGAGAGTTGATGACAGCTCCCCCCCTCCCCCCCTACCACCCACCTCCACAATCCCGTCGATAACACCAATCATAATGTATTCGCTCAGAGGAGTCCATATCCTCAGATTCGGGCAGATCAAGACTCGCTGAAACTCACATTTAAAAAATATTCTTTCATGGGATATGGCAGTAAAGAGTCAACCACATTGCTGTGTGTCTGGAGTCACATGTAGGCCAGACCAGGTAAGGACAGCAGATTTCCTTCCCTATCGGACATTCGATGGGTTTTTACAATCCACAATGGTTTCATAGTCATCATAGTCATCTGACGTGGTGGGATTTGAACCTGCATTCCCAGAGCAGTACCCTGGGTCCCTTACTAGGCCACCACCTTTCCTTATGGAAAGTCACAAGCAGCTGGGGAAAGAGACGGGGGAGGGGGTTTGTGTTTTCTATGGAAGGACTGTTTGCTAAGCTGCATCCACATTTGGTAACACCTCACTAAACATTCGGGTGCCTGTGGGCCACCAGGTTGGGCTCTGATTTCTATTTCCACTGCATGTGGAAGATTATTCCAAGGGAGCTTCCAACTTGGAGATGTGGCCGTGTGCAACAGCACAATCCATTCATTTAGGAGAATTCACACTCTATGATTCGGGTCTCAGTGAGTTGGCTGAGAATTTACATTAACCTTCCCAACAAGTGCAGTGAATATTATCTCGGGAGCTTTTTAAAACAACATAAAAGAGAATACAATGTAAGCCTGATGGGAGCAGAAAGAGCCTTTGAGCCAAAGGAAATTCAGGAAGCTTATTTTTCTATTTCTTTTAACCATGAACTTTTGTGCAGCATTAAGATATTTCATTTTGCGTGTCACAATCCAACTTTTGTTGGAACAAATGGGGAACGTGGATTGGAAATCCAACACCTCTCCTTTAAGACTTTGCACTTGTAGTCTCCACTTACATTAATTTCCTGCTCTTCAATGAATGGGACCTTCTGCACAAGAGAGAAGCTGAAGTGAAATGCAGAGCTGGGGTTATTCACTTGTGAGTGATCGGAGCCAGTTACACGGTGACTCTGGTACAATCCCAGTAGCATTCTGTCCAAAGGGGTGCTGGTTAGGTGGATTAGCCATGTCAAAATTGTCCCTAGGTGTCCCAAGATGTGCAGGTAAGGTGGATTGGCCATGCCAAAATTGTCCCTTGGTGTCCCAAGATGTGCAGGTTAGGTGGATTGGCCATGCCAAAATTGCCCCTTAGTGTCCAAAGATGTGCAGGTTAGATGGATTGGCCATGCCAAAATTGTCCTTTCGTGTCCAAAGATGTGCAGGTTAGGTGGTTTGGCCATGCCAAAATTGTCCTTTTATGTCCAAAGGTGTGCAGGTTAGTTGGGGTTACGGGGTTTTGGGGATGGGGCGGGGTAGTGGGCCTAGGTAGAGTGCTCCTGGCAGGGCCGGTGCAGACTCAAAGGATCAAATGGCCTCCTTCTGTACCGTAGCGATTCCATCGATGTTGGCAGGGGCGGATCTGCTATGAAACTAATGAACCTTAAGCTTCAGGGCCCCTAATTCCAGAGGGACCCAGAAGTGACTTTAATCCACATTGCTTCGAAATTTGGGGTCTACTGAATGAGAAGGGGTTTTAAAAAAAATAATATTAATAATATAGTGTAATTCAACACAAAATAATAGTTCAAATAAAAATTAAAAAGTTATTAAAGTATAGGCTAGCCATGAACGAAAAAACGTTCAAATGAAGGATGTTTCATTCTAAATATATTTAATATAAAATAATCATAAATAATTAAAAACACTATTCACATTTATGACAGAAATACAAACAGTAGATGGCGTGTCGTAACAAAAAAGGGGAGGGGTTGAAAAGGCAATCACAAAGCTAACGTGAATTTTCAACGTGATAGCACTCGTGATAGCGATCAAGACAAGAATTTTTTTCAATATAGTGTTCATAAGGATACAATATTTTAATTACCCCTACTCAAAAATCAATGTTATATTTAGAAAAGTAAGGTAAGTAATAAAGGTGAAATAGTGTTAGATTAGCCTAAGCCTATTGTTTTTGTGAAGAGGTGAAGGGAAGGTAGGTACGATCACATTGCCTCGGCTAATACTATATTACAAGTATTTATGAAAAAGTAATAACAGGGTGAATTTGTGTTAAATTACAGGTGTTCATTATGAAAAGTGTTCACATAATGGTCAAATTGTGTTACATTACCTTAGCCTATGAGTTTTGGTGGCCTAGTCTTGTCTAACTTAGTCTAGCCTGGCGTAGGCTAGCTTGAACATAGCTGTGGACTGTGGATCAGTAACTTGAAGAACAGATGAGAAAAACCATCCAGTACTATTTTGAAGTACTGAAAAGAGTTGTGGCTGTTATAAAGTTTTTACGTGAAAGAGGTTTGGCATTTAGAGGTCATGAGGAGAAGTGGGTCTCACCAAATAATGGAAACTTCATGGGGGCCATTAAACTTATTGCAGAGTTCGACCCATTTTTGCATGAACATTTCGAGAAATGTAAAAATGAAAAAGTAAATGCTACTTACCTATCCAAACCCGTGTATGAAGAATTGATAGAAATCATGGGAAAACATGTGCAAGATGAAATTGTGAATAAAATCAACAACCTAGACACCAAATACTACTCTATTATTGTTGACACTACGCAACATGACACATGTTGACCAGCTGGTAATTGTGGTTCGATACTGCTATAATGGAAAACCCTGTGAGAGATTTTTAACATTTTTACTGACTGAAAACCATTCATCCACGACCTGGTTCAACAAAATACTGTCCTGGGTGAACATAAGCTTTCACTTGAAAATATCCGTGGTCAGTCCTTCGATTCCCGGCTGGGTCACTGTCTGTGCGGAGTCTGCACGTCCTCCCCGTGTGTGCGTGGGTTTCCTCCGGGTGCTCCGGTTTCCTCCCACAGTCCAAAGATGTGCGGGTTAGGTGGATTGGCCATGCTAAATTGCCTGTAGTGTCCTAAAAAGTAAGGTTGGGGGGGGGGGGGTTGTTGGGTTACGGTATAGGGTGGATACGTGGGTTTGAGTAGGGTGATCGTTGCTCGGCACAACATCGAGGGCCGAAGGGCCTGTTCTGTGCTGTACTGTTCTATGTCCTATGTTCTATAATGCATCAGAGGGTTAGATAGGGTGGACAGCGAGAGCCTTCTCCCGCGGATGGAGGTGGCTAGCACGAGGGGACATAGCCTTAAATTGAGGGGTAATAGATATAGGACAGAGGTCAGAGGTGGGTTTTTTACGCAAAGAGTGGTGAGGCCGTGGAATGCCCTACCTGCAACAGTAGTGAACACGCCAACATTGAGGGCATTTAAAAATTTATTGGACAAGCATATGGATGATAAGGGCATAGTGTAGGTTAGATGGCCTTTAGATTTTTTCCATGTCGGTGCAACATCGAGGACCGAAGGGCCTGTACTGCGCTGTATCGTTCTATGTTCTATCTAACATGAAGAGCTTGGAGAAAGGGCTGCAGCACTCTTTAAAACCATTAACAGGTACGCAGACTATGTACCATGTGCAGCCCATTCACTTAACCTTGTTGGAGAAAAGGCAGTGCCTGCTGTACCTGAAGATGTTGACTATTTTAGCATTTTACAGGAGCTGTATGTTTTCTTTTCTGGATCTCCACGAAGATGGGGGATTTAAACACACAGGCCAATCTACATTTTTCTCTAAAGAGCTTAAGTGTAACTAGATGGTCTGCACACTATGAAGCAGTCCGGGAAATTAAAAATGGATATATGGGTATTTTACAAACTCTCAAACATATTTTTGAAGGCTCAGAAGAGAAGCCTGAATTTAAACACAGTGCAATGAATTTATACCACAAGTTGGTAAAGCTGGAATATACTATTTTAACAGTCGTTTGGGAAGAAATGCTGGAGAGTTTCAACAAAACAAGTAAGAAACTCCAAACCCCTGGTTTTGATGTATTTGAAGGTTATCTTCTGCTATCATCTTTACTTTCGTTTGTTAAAGAACTTAGAGAAAATTCAGCCAATAGGATTGCACACCATGAATCAGAAGCAAAAGGTTTGTGTGAAGATATCACCTCAAGTTATTCTGATGCTTCCAAACACATTGTTACAAGGACATTTTCAGATGGAACAAGTGATATTGCTTCTTTGAGAGGAGCTGACAAATTTAGGATAGAAGATCTATATCAACTCTATGACTGCTTGATAATCCAGTTACACAAGAGGATTGATCCATAAGAGCAGATTGCGAAAAGGTTCAAGTTCCTCTCAGAATTGGTGAGCAATTCTGAAATTGATGAGGACAGTATTAAACTTATAATATCGTATTACAAAGATGATATTGACCACAAATTAGTAAACGAGTGTTATCAGTTCAAAGAATATTTGCACCGTGGGAAATCCCAGAACACAGAAGAAAACACGCCATCTAAAATACAATGCGCAGAAGTTCTTCAGCTTATTTGTGAGCAACACCTAATTGAAGTGTTCCCCAATATTACTGCTGTGCTTAAGCTGTACTTGACAATGCCTATCACAAGCTGTGAAGCAGAAAGGAATTTTTCAAACCTATCCTTTATAAAGAACAAATTTCGGTCGACCATGGCTGAAGAGCGCTTCAATTCTTTCTGCATATTGTCTCTAGAAAATGACATTGCAAGGAAGCTCTCATATGACAAAACTGTGCGGCAATATGTTGCTAGAAAAAACAGAAAAAAAGAGTATTTTGTAAAATGTGCTTCATGTAGTATGTATTCTCATAGGTGTCTAAAATAAAAGATTATACTGACTGTTGTCTTTTCTATGTTTTATTTCATCATTCGATGATGCATCATGCATGTATTTAACATTTCCCTAATTTTCATGCCCCCATAACTCTAAAACTATAAGGCATAGGAAATATTTATTCACACCAGTGACTTTGACATGTGAGATAATCCAGTACAGCAATTTTAATCAAAATCTGAGATGCAGTGGTTAAATTTTTTAAAAGTTTGTGGTGATCTGTCGTGGAACAACCCCATTGAAGAAGATAACAGTGGTTACCCAGACCTCGTTGCTGGTTACGAAGGGGCCCCCATAACAGTTCAAGCTTCAGGGCCCCAAAAATGTAGGTCCGGCAATGGATGTTGGGATTCGGGAGAAGAAGCCATTAGGAAAGGAATAATATTGGGAGTTTTTTACTTGCATCGAATATCTGGCACAGAAAGAGGCCATCTGGCTTAACCAGCCTGTGTTCAATGACAATATTATAAATAAAGCTTCCTTTACGAGCCAACCCTCCCCCTGCCTCACCAGCAACGTCTTCCGGTCCCGCCGATGTCTACAGTGTTTTGTGTGACTCGCTGACCGCGCGGCCAGGGAAAGCACTGCAGGGGAGTCACCATCGGCAAGACTGGAAGATCTGGCTGGCAGGAAGGGCCGGAACATTTGGCCCCAGGTCTTGCTTCCAATTGAATTGAGAGCAGGTGGTGCTCACTGAAGCTTGTATTTAAGAGATGGGTTTGCCCCCAGTGAGGGAGGTTTTTCAGGACTGGGAGAGGCCCCAGAAGGGGAGAGTGGGAGCCAGCCTTTGTATTGAACTGTAACACCACAATATTGAAAAATTGAACATCGCTTATTGTCACAAGCAAGCTTCAAATGAAGTTACTGTGAAAAGCCCCTAGTCACCACATTCCGGCACCTGTTCGGGGAGGCTGGTATGGGAATTGAACCGTGCTGCTGGCCTGTCTTGGTCTGCTTTCAAGGCCAGCGAGTTAGCTCTGTGCTAAACCAGCCCCCAATATCTTCCCAACTTTTCAATGTTATCCCATGGTTGGGGAATTGTAGATTAAGATGGGAGATGGGGAGAGTGAGAGATGGGACAGAGTGAGAGATGGGGCAGAGTGAGAGATGGGGCAGAGTGAGAGATGGGGCAGAGTGAGAGATGGGGAGAGTGAGAGATGGGGAGAGTGAGAGATGGGGCAGAGTGAGAGATGGGAGAGAGTGAGAGATGGGGCAGAGTGAGAGATGGCGGAGAGTGAGAGATGGGGCAGAGTGAGAGATGGGGCAGAGTGAGAGATGGGGCAGAGTGAGAGATGGGGCAGAGTGAGAGATGGGGCAGAGTGAGAGATGGGGCAGAGTGAGAGATGGGGAGAGTGAGAGATGGGGCAGAGTGAGAGATGGGGCAGAGTGAGAGATGGGCAGAGTGAGAGATGGGCAGAGTGAGAGATGGGGCAGAGTGAGAGATGGGGGAGAGTGAGAGATGGGGCAGAGTGAGAGATGGGGCAGAGTGAGAGATGGGGGAGAGTGAGAGATGGGGGAGAGTGAGAAATGGGGCAGAGTGAGAGATGGGCAGAGTGAGAGATGGGCAGAGTGAGAGATGGGGGAGAGTGAGAGATGGGGGAGAGTGAGAGATGGGGCAGAGTGAGAGATGGGGAGAGTGAGAGGTGGGGAGAGTGAGAGATGGAGGGTGAGAGATGGAGGGAGTGAGAGATGGGGGTAAGTGAGAGATGGAGAGAGTGAGATGGGGGTAAGTGAGAGATGGGGAGAGTGAGAGATGGGGAGAGGGAGAGATGGGGTGAGTGAGAGATGGGGCAGAGTGAGAGATGGGGGAGAGTGAGAGATGGGGCAGAGTGAAAGATGGGGAGAGTGAGAGATGGGGCAGAGTGAGAGATGGGGGTAAGTGGTGCGTGGGGGAGAGTTGGTGACCACGGTTATTGAGAAAGGGTGGAGAGTGGGAGATCAGGGAGAGTGGGACATGCGGCCAGGGTGGGTGATAAGAAGAGGGAAGATAGTTGGAGGAGAGGTAATTGGACCAGATCCGTGAGAGTGATAAATCAGGGTGTATTGGGCATAGCAGATCAATGGGGAGTGGGAGATGAGCAGATCGTCAGGTCTAGAGGATATTACATTTCCGGGGAATTGAAGATTGAAGCAGAGTCGCTGATTGTGGGTATAGTCTCGGATTGGGGCAGTCGCTGATTGTGGGTATAGTCTCGGATTGGGGCAGTCGCTGATTGTGGGCATAGTCTCGGATTGGGGCAGTCGCTGATTGTGGGCATAGTCTCGGATTGGGGCAGTCGCTGATTGTGGGTATAGTCTCGGATTGGGGCAGTCGCTGATTGTGGGCATAGTCTCGGATTGGGGCAGTCGCTGATTGTGGGCATAGTCTCGGATTGGGGCAGTCGCTGATTGTGGGCATAGTCTCGGATTGGGGCAGTCGCTGATTGTGGGCATAGTCTCGGATTGGGGCAGTCGCTGATTGTGGGTATAGTCTCGGATTGGGGCAGTCGCTGATTGTGGGCATAGTCTCGGATTGGGGCAGTCGCTGATTGTGGGCATAGTCTCGGATTGGGGCAGTCGCTGATTGTGGGTATAGTCTCGGATTGGGGCAGTCGCTGATTGTGGGTATAGTCTCGGATTGGGCAGCTGTGGATATGGAAATCCTGGAGAGTCAGTAATGGGGGGAAGCCAGGGATTGGGGAGGTGCAGGTATCAATGTGGGGAATTCACAGATTGTGGGGAAGCTGGGGAATTGGAAATTCATATATTGCTATTGGTGAGTCACAAATAATGGGAAAGTCAAGAATTGGGCATGAGGGACCACAGATATCGATGTGGAGTGCCACAGATTGTTGGAATGTTGGGGATTGTGGGGAATGGATATCAGTGTGGGGGAGTCACAGATTATGGGAATATTGGGAATTGTTGGGGCTGGACATCAGTGTGGGGGAGTCACAGATTATGGGAATATTGGGAATTGTTGGGGCTGGATATCAGTGTGGGGGAGTCACAGATTATGGGAATATTGGGAATTGTTGGGGCTGGATATCAGTGTGGGGGAGTCACAGATTATGGGAATATTGGGAATTGTTGGGGCTGGACATCAGTGTGGGGGAGTCACAGATTATGGGAATATTGGGAATTGTTGGGGCTGGATATCAGTGTGGGGGAGTCACAGATTATGGGAATATTGGGAATTGTTGGGGCTGGACATCAGTGTGGGGGAGTCACAGATTATGGGAATATTGGGAATTGTTGGGGCTGGATATCAGTGTGGGGGAGTCACAGATTATGGGAATATTGGGAATTGTTGGGGCTGGACATCAGTGTGGGGGGAGCCCCAGATTGTAGGAATTTTGAAGATTTTGGGGACTCCATATCAGTGTGGGATATTTGGGGATTGTGGGGATGTCCAGGATTGCCACAGCCTGGATGTTGATATGGGTCTGATTTCAGATTGTGGGGATGCAGAGAGGCTGCGGCAGGAGGGGGTTAGAGGGGATGGAGTATGGGTGTCCCATTCCTCCTCCTCCCAGCCCCCAAGCAGTGCTGCAAAGGCTCTTCCCTGCTGCTTCAGCCCTGCTAATCTCTTTGTAGCTGCTGGGTTTCCCGAGGTCTGGAAATCTCACACAAACAGGCGAGAATCCGATACTGAAACAAAACCATCAACATTAAAACTGACTGGTAATCTCTGGAGCTCATTCTCAACCCAAACCTATAAAATCAGCCGTGGACACAGGTTATCCCATAGTTTTCATTTTCAACCTTTCAAAATCCTCCCTCCCCCACCGCCACCCCACAACCGACCTCCAAACTTCTCTCTCACACAACCCGATTTCACCCGAAACCTCATGGTTACTCTTCCATTCTCACAACACCAACCTCGATTGCTTTTTACGGAGAAACATTGGAAACGAGGTAACATTTTAGTACGATTGATTCATCACATCAGGGAATGGCCTTGGTTGGCAAAACTGACCCCAGCAATGGCTTGAATTCAGCTGCGGTTCACAAAGGTGAAAGAAATCTGTTTGAACTCACTGCTCCTACATCGCAGCTCATATTTTAAACATCAGGACAGATTCCTGGCCAAAGCAGGCCAGATTTCTTTTCTTTCTGAGCCCTTGAATCAAACTCAGTTTAATCCCCCATGTTCCCATTAATTTACAGATGTTTCCAGTTGCCAGTAGTAACCATGTTCTGATTCCAGATTTGTCTATTAAATGGAGACTGGCATTTCGAATTTGCCTCTCATGATGTCCCAAAGCTGTTTACAGCCAATGAGGTACTTTTGAAGTGTAGTCACTATTGTAATGGAGGAAACACGGCAGCTAATTTGCATACTGCAAGAACCCACAATATTCTGCCTCTATATTCTTCTGTCCGACACTAAGTACAGAGCTGAGGGATCGCTGCTCTGTCAGAGGTGTCCCCTTTCCAGTTGCCATGCCCGCCCTCTCAGATGGATGTCAAATCTCCCATCAGTCACTATTGCAAAGAAGAGTTGTCGAGTTCTCCTGGCCTCAACCTACAACAGAAAACAAAAAGGATAAAAGGATAATTATTTCATCACATTGATGTTTGTGGGATCTTCCTGTGTATCAATTGGCTGTCACATTTCCTACATTAAAACAGCAGCTACACTTCCAAAGTCATTGGCTGTAGAGTGAGTTGAGACATCTGGGCCGGGATTCTCCGAGCCCGCGCCGGGTCGGAGAATCGCCGGGGGTGGGGGGGGCGCGCGAATCCCGACACGCCGCTCCGACGCCGGGTCACCGATTCTCCGTTTGCTGGAGAATCAGCACCAATCACGCCGGCGCCATTCACGCGGTTTTGACGCCGGCATCAACACTTGGCTGGGATTTCGGAGAATCCCGGCCCTGGTTGTCGTAAAAAGACACTTTATAAATACTTGTGTTTCTTTCTCAGTGTTATATTGGATCAGACTGCACTGTGGATTGGAGTCCCTGGAGTGGGACTTGAACCCACAATATTCGGACCTGAGGGATGGATACTATCCAATAAACCACAAGAAATAAACATTCCGTGTGACATGACGGCCATATTGACCCTTGTGGGAAATGCAGTCATTCTGAGGAAGAGTTGCCATCTCCAATCCCTCGATTTGAGGATGACGTCTACTCAGGGTCGTAGGTTTCTGCCATGGGTCTTTTTGTGACTAAACAGGCTGATGGTCCTTGACCCACAGATCTCTGGATACATGAGGCAGGACATCCCATGAGCTAGTGGAATTTGGAGAGTTGGATTTGCTTCATTTTCTGTCCTTCCCTGACACAGATGCAACCTGATGGACACGTTGCTGTCATTTTTAATGAGTTCCTCCATAAGTCATTAATGCCAATGCTTGCGCGCTTCAATGAGAACATACAGTGCAGAAGGAGGCCATTCGGCCCATCGAGTCTGCACCGAGTTAAGCCCTCATTTCCACCCTATTCCCGTAACCCAATAACCCCATCTAACCTTTTTGGTCACTACGGGCAATTTATCATGGCCAATCCGCCTAACCTACACGTCTTTGGACTGTGGGAGGAAACCAGAGCACCCAGAGGAAACCCACGCAGGCACGGGGAGAACGTGTAGACTCCGCACAGACAGTGACGCAGTGGGGAATTGAACCTGGGACCCTGGCGCTGTGAAACCACAGTGCTATTCACTTGTGTTACCGTGCTGCCCTTATTGTTGAGTACCGTTGAAGTGTTTTCTTTGTCCAATGCTGAAATTAAATTCCCCAAACATGTGGATGGAGAGACTCTGGGATATGTTCAGCACTTCCCATACCTTGGCAGCCACCTCTTGTAAAAGGAGATCCAGCAACAGATCAACTACACCAGCTCATTCTTCCCCAGCTATAGCAGTGTTTGACAACTAAGCAAGTCAACAGAAGTCTGAATGCACAGAACAGTTGTGGTCACCGTACTCTGACAGGGAGGCACTGACCTACTGGTATTGTCACTGCTCTGGTAATTCAGAGATCCAGGGTAATGCTCTCAGGAGCTAGGTTCCAATGTCACAATGGCAGTTGGTGATATTTGAATTCAATAAAAACAAAATTGGAATTAAAAGTCCAATCGGCACAAAATCCTGCCTTTAGGGAAGGAAATCTGTCATCCAGCACAGTGGTTACCACTGCTGCCTCACAGCGCCAGGGACTCGGGTTCAATTCTGGCTTTGGGTGACTGTGTGGAGTTTGCCCATTCTCCCCGTGTCTGGTTTGGCCTACGTCCGACCTCAGGCCAACAGCAACGTAGTTGACACTTAAATATCCTCTGAAAAGGTAGAGCAAACCAAGGGCGTCAATGGGCGGACACTCTGCACCGGGCTGTAAACACCTCTCCCAGCCTAACATCTGTGTGTTCCAATGTCTGGCTGCGGGCCCTTGAACAAGTCACCTTCTTCAATAAACCTGCACCTCAGGTTTTAGTCAACACAATGAAATTTATTCCACTCATAATCAACATTAAACAAGGAAGATTTGAATCTATAAAGCATCTTTCAAGGTGTCCGAAAGCATGTTACAGCCAAAGTATTTTTGAAATGTAGTCACTGTGATCATGTGGGAGATCACAGTAGCTGATGCACACACAGAGCAAGCTCCCACAAACAGTGATAATGGCCAGCTCACCTCGTGTTGCGATGTTGGTTGAGTACGAGAGTAAGGATGTCATGCTGCACTTGTATAAGCCACTAGTTGGGCCTCATCTGGAGTCCTGCGTCCAGTTCTGGGCACCCTACTTGAGGAAGAATAGGAAGACATTGGCGAGAGTACAGAGGAAGCTCACAATAATGATTCCAGCGGTAAAGAACTGGAACTATGAGGATATAGGGGAGCTTGGGACTATTTCCTTTGGAGAAAAGAAGGCTGAGAGGAGACTTGTTTGAGGTACCCATGATCCTGAGGGGTGTGGACAGGGTAAATAGTGAAAAACTGTTCCCACTGAAGAGAACATCAGGAGCTAGAGGCACAGATTCTAAATGATGGCTAAAGGAGTAAAAGTGATGTGAGGAAACACCTTTTCATGCGGAGGTGTGATGATGAGTCTGGAAGGAACGTCCTGAGAGGGTGCTGGAGGCAGGTTTGATCCAGATATTCAGAAGGGAATCGGATTGTTATTTGGACAGAGAGAATGTGCAAGGTTTTTTTTTTTTTTTTTTTTTAAATTTAGATTAGCCAATTATTTTTTCCAATTAAGGGGCAATTTGTCATGGCCAATCCACCTACTCTGCACATTTTTGGGTTGTGGGGGCGAAACCCACGCAGACACGGGGAGAATGTGCAAACTCCACACGGACAGTGACCCAGAGCCGGGATCGAACCTGGGACCTCAGCGCCGTGAGGCGGTTGTGCTAACCACTAGGCCACCGTGCTGCCCTGAATGTGCAAGGTTATGGGGAAAGCGCAGGGAAGTGGGAATAGGTAGAATGCTCTTTCAATGAGCTAGTACAAACTCGATGGGCAAAGGGCCTCCTTTTGCACTGTAAAGATTCTATGATTCAGGGATAAATACTAGCCAGGGGAACACAGCTAAATTCCCTGCCCCTTTTTGAAGTAGTAGCCATGGGAACTTCTTATTTAGATTTAGGTTTATTGTCATGTGTACTGAGGTACAGTGAAAAGTATTGTTCCGTGTACAGTTCAGGCAGATTGCTCCATACATGAAAAACATAGGACATACAATAAATACACAATTTAAATGCATAGGCACAGACATCGGATGAAGCATACGGAATACAGTGCTACAAATGTAGAGAAGATGCGTAGAGACAACAGAGGCGGATTCTCTGTCGACCGATGCCGAGATCGGGAAACAGGATTGGGCGGAGAATCAGTTCCGACATTGAAATCGCGGCGGGCGCCGATTTGCTGCAAATCCGCTATTCCCGTCGCCTGGACAACGGCACCAATTAGTTTCAGAACGCACGTACAGTAAACACCGCATGTGATTAGTGGGCCCAACCCGGTATTCTCCGGGGACTCCATGATTCTCCGCCTCCAATGGGTCGAATTCCCAACGGCGTGGTTCACTTGTGCTTTTAACAATCGTGAAACTGGCATCGTGGCTGCTGGGGGAGAGGGTTATGGAAAGTGTCCAACATCACCATAGTTTGTTGACAGTTGTGTTGCAGCTGGGGGGCTTTTGCCAGGGCTGGGGTGGGTAGAGGGCGATGGCCAGGAGGTGGACTGGGGGGGGGGGGGTCGAGGTGGATGGGCACAGAACGCCATTGCCACAGCCTGCAAGGCAGCCATGCAGCTGCGCAGGCCACTGACTGTCTACTATGGACTTAGGGACACAGGTCTTATGGATGTCCATAGCCTGTGGCCCCAGCCAACCCATCAGCAGAATGGGCATTCTCTAGTGTAACCAATGCCATCTTGTTGGCTGTGATGTGTGGGTGGGGATTGTAATGTGTATATGCAGCTTATCAGCTACCTGAGTGTCAATCGCGAATCCGGCACCGTTTCTCATTGGAATCGATTGTGTTCCACGTGGAGCTGGTGTTCCACGTGGAGCTGGTGTTCCACGTGGCGCTGGTGTTCCACGTGGTGCTGGTGTTCCACGTGGAGCTGGTGTTCCACGTGGAGCTGGTGTTCCACGTGGAGCTGGTGTTCCACGTGGTGCTGGTGTTCCACGTGGCGCTGGTGTTCCACGTGGCGCTGGTGTTCCACGTGGTGCTGGTGTTCCACGTGGAGCTGGTGTTCCACGTGGTGCTGGTGTTCCACGTGGAGCTGGTGTTCCACGTGGCGCTGGTGTTCCACGTGGCGCTGGTGTTCCACGTGGAGCTGGTGTTAGCCCCTCAACAGTCTGAATCGGTCCAGGTGCGGCGCCAGTTTTTGTATCGTGGAACTCCACAGATCCTGAGCCAGCGTCAACACTGTCTCAGGAACGGAGAATCCAGCACCAGGTCTTTGGTTGAATGTCCCATTCAAAAGAATCATAGAATCCCTACAGTGCTGAAGGAGGCCATACGGTCCATCGAATGTACCGGCCCTGGGAAAGAGCACCCTACTTAAGCCCAGGCCTCCACTGATCCCCGGAACCCAGTAACCCCACCTAACTGTTTGGACACAGCAATTTTTCACGGCCAATCCACCGAACCTGCTTGTATTTGAACTGTGACAGCACCTCCAACAGTGCCGTATCCCCTCGATACTGCACAGGGAGTATCAGTCTGTGCATGGATCTCTGCAGTGGGACATGAACCCATCATCTTGTGACTCAGGGGCTGAAGTGCTCCCAACAAATCCGGTTTTATTGCAGACCTTTCATAAGCAGCATTCCTACAGGAACGGGAAATTTTAAAAATGTAAAGGTATTGTGCACAGCTTGTCGCTGCTTTGCGAACTGGCACTCAACTGCTGAACTGGGAGAGGAAAGAATGAGGCAACGAAAGAAGGCAGGAAAACAGGGTTTCTGTCGATGACGATGATGATAGCATTTCCAGGCTGCCTTCTCGCTATTTAGAGGCTGTGTGGCGAGCTGCCATATTGCAACAAAACTGGGCCCTTAGATTCTCCTATCGAGAGTTACAGCCTGAAAGCTGTTGCCCGGAATTTGTTTTGACGAGGTTATAGGTTGCTTTTCAAAAAATGTTATTGCTCTGACGGTTTAATGAAGCAGCTGGTTGCACGCACGGCCTTTTTTCTAATATTATTATTTTTTTGGAGAAACTTGACATTTGTTTTTTTTCCTTACATTTTTCTGGCTGTCCTTTCCAAAACGGTTCAGGAACATTAAATCTCCATCGCTGATCTCAGGATTTAATGAGGACAGGAGACAAATCCCAATTGGGAATAATAACAGCCTCCCTCTTTAAATCCAGAGTGATTTCTCTTCAATCTTCACCCTCTTCCATTGCTCCCTCTGTTTCCTCCTCCTTGTGAGACACTGTTCTCTGGGCGCTATCAGCTCCCTCTGTTTCCTCCCTCTCTGTGTGTGAGACACTGTTCTCTGGGCGCTATCAGCTCCCTCTGTTTCCTCTCCTTGTGTGTGAGACACTGTTCTCTGGGCGCTATCAGCTCCCTCTGTTTCCTCCTCCTGTGTGTGTGACACTGTTCTCTGGGCGCTATCAGCTCCCTCTGTTTCCTCTCCTTGTGTGTGAGACACTGTTCTCTGGGCGCTATCAGCTCCCTCTGTTTCCTCCCTCCTTGTGTGTGAGACACTGTTCTCTGGGCGCTATCAGCTCCCTCTGTTTCCTCTCTCCTTGTGTGTGAGACACTGTTCTCTGGGCGCTATCAGCTCCCTCTGTTTCCTCTCTCTGTGTGTGAGACACTGTTCTCTGGGCGCTATCAGCTCCCTCTGTTTCCTCTCTCCTTGTGTGTGAGACACTGTTCTCTGGGCGCTATCAGCTCCCTCTGTTTCCTCCCTCCTTGTGTGTGAGACACTGTTCTCTGGGCGCTATCAGCTCCCTCTGTTTCCTCCTCCTTCGTTTTCCTCCCTCCTTGTGTGGTAGACACTGTTTCTCTGGGGCGCTAATCAGCTCCCTCTGTTTCCTCCCTCCTGGTGTGTGAGACACTGTTCTCTGGGGCGCTATCAGCTCCCTGTTTTCCTCCTCTCTCTCCTGTGTGTGAGACACTGTTCTCTGGCGCTATCAGCTCCCTCTGTTTCCTCTCTCGTGTGTGAGACACTGTTCTCTGGTCGCTATCAGCTCCCTCTGTTTCCTCTCTCCTGTGTGGAGACACTGTTCTCTGGCGCTATCAGCTCCCTCTGTTTCCTCCTCCTTGTTGTGAGACACTGTTCTCTGGGCGCTATCAGCTCCCTTCTGTTTCCTCCTCCTTGTGTGTGTGACACTGTTCTCTGGCGCTATCAGCTCCCTCTGTTTCCCTCTCTGTGTGTGAGACACTGTTCTCGTGGGGCGCTATCAGCTCCTCTGTTTTCCTCCTCCGTGTGTGTGAGACACTGTTCTCTGGGCGCTATCAGCTCCTCTGTTTCCTCTCTCCTTGTGTGGTGAGACACTGTTCTCTGGGCGCTATCAGCTCCCTCTGTTTCCTCCTCCTGTGTGTGAGACACTGTTCTCTGGGCGCTATCAGCTCCCTCTGTTTCCTCCCCCCTTGTGTGTGAGACACTGTTCTCTGGGCGCTATCAGCTCCCTCTGTTTCCTCCCTCTCTGTGTGTGAGACACTGTTCTCTGGGCGCTATCAGCTCCCTCTGTTTCCTCCTCCCTTGTGTGTGAGACACTGTTCTCTGGGCGCTATCAGCTCCCTCTGTTTCCTCCCTGTGTGTGAGACACTGTTCTCTGGGCGCTATCAGCTCCCTCTGTTTCCTCTCTCCTTGTGTGTGAGACACTGTTCTCTGGGCGCTATCAGCTCCCTCTGTTTCCTCCCTCCTTGTGTGTGAGACACTGTTCTCTGGGCGCTATCAGCTCCCTCTGTTTCCTCCCTCCTTGTGTGTGAGACACTGTTCTCTGGGCGCTATCAGCTCCCTCTGTTTCCTCCTCCTGTGTGTGAGACACTGTTCTCTGGGCGCTATCAGCTCCCTCTGTTTCCTTCCTCCTTGTGAGACACTGTTCTCTGGGCGCTATCAGCTCCCTCTGTTTCCTCTCCTGTGTGTGAGACACTGTTCTCTGGGCGCTATCAGCTCCCTCTGTTTCCTCCCTCTCTGTGTGTGAGACACTGTTCTCTGGGCGCTATCAGCTCCCTCTGTTTCCTCCCTCTCTGTGTGTGAGACACTGTTCTCTGGGCGCTATCAGCTCCCTCTGTTTCCTCCCTCCTTGTGTGTGAGACACTGTTCTCTGGGCGCTATCAGCTCCCTCTGTTTCCTCCCTCCTTGTGTGTGAGACACTGTTCTCTGGGCGCTATCAGCTCCCTCTGTTTCCTCCTCCTGTGTGTGAGACACTGTTCTCTGGGCGCTATCAGCTCCCTCTGTTTCCTCCTCCCTTGTGTGTGAGACACTGTTCTCTGGGCGCTATCAGCTCCCTCTGTTTCCTCCCTCCTTGTGTGTGAGACACTGTTCTCTGGGCGCTATCAGCTCCCTCTGTTTCCTCCCTCCTTGTGTGTGAGACACTGTTCTCTGGGCGCTATCAGCTCCCTCTGTTTCCTCTCTGTGTGTGAGACACTGTTCTCTGGGCGCTATCAGCTCCCTCTGTTTCCTCTCCCTTGTGTGTGAGACACTGTTCTCTGGGCGCTATCAGCTCCCTCTGTTTCCTCTCTGTGTGTGAGACACTGTTCTCTGGGCGCTATCAGCTCCCTCTGTTTCCTCTCTGTGTGTGTGAGACACTGTTCTCTGGGCGCTATCAGCTCCCTCTGTTTCCTCCCTCCTTGTGTGTGAGACACTGTTCTCTGGGCGCTATCAGCTCCCTCTGTTTCCTCTCTGTGTGTGAGACACTGTTCTCTGGGCGCTATCAGCTCCCTCTGTTTCCTCTCTCCTTGTGTGTGAGACACTGTTCTCTGGGCGCTATCAGCTCCCTCTGTTTCCTCCCTCTCTGTGTGTGAGACACTGTTCTCTGGGCGCTATCAGCTCCCTCTGTTTCCTCTCTCCTTGTGTGTGAGACACTGTTCTCTGGGCGCTATCAGCTCCCTTGTACATCCCACCAATGTCGAATCTCCACCCATCAGATTAAAAAGAACCTGGCTCTCCACTGGGCCATTCATAACTTTGGCATGTCCCAAACCACTTTGAAGCCAATTGTGGTGAATCATAATAGCATAATTCACACTGTTATCACACATGTTTTACCATTCTTCTGTAAGCAAGGCACACGAGCAGTTGCATGGCTCTGCCCCTAGGGGGAGGTGTACTGGGAATGTACGGAAGTTTATACTGGGCTCCACCCTTGGCTCCGCCCACGACTCCTCCCCCCCCAGCACCCGCAGCAGCACTGCCCGGCCCGCAACGCGGCCTGCAGCAGCTGCGGGCTAAAAGGTCACTACGCCAGAGTGTGTCTGGCAAGGAAGGCCCCAACCTCTAACCTTCCCGCGGCTCAAAGCAACCGCTCTCCGCACTCACAGGCCCGCAGGCCCCGGAACACTGCAGCCTATACCCCGACTCCGCCCCCGCCTGCCACGTGCGATCCATGGGGGCCGCCATCTTGGGACTCCATCTTCCTCGCCGCCCGGCACGTGCGATCCACGGGGGCGGCCATCTTGGGCTCCATCCTCTCCAAACTCAGAACATTTGATTGAAGACTGCGACCTCAGCGGGCACTCATCGCGGGGCCACCCCAGCGCAGCCGACCGAGCCGCCAACTACCCGCAACTCAACGCAGTCACACTGGATCAATCGCGCCCAAAACATCTTCACAACTCTATGACGATGGTCCAACGGGTACAGTACGCCGTGCCTTTTCAACTCCGGGAGCACCGAGATCTTCATACACCCAGATCTGGTAAGACGCTGTTCGCTCCCCGTTTTCCCTGCGCAGCAAACTATCTCCCTCGCTTCGGGCTCCCACTCTGTCCACATCCAAGGGCGCACCGTCGCGACTCTAACGATCCAAGGCACTAGTTACTCTAATTTCCAACTATACGTCCTGCCCGAACTCTGCGCCCCACTCTTACTGGGACTCGATTTTCAGTGCAATCTCAAGAGTCTCACCCTCAGCTTCGGCGGACCTCTACCCCCACTCACTATCTGCAGCCTAGCCACGCTGCGAATCCCCCCTCCCCCCCCTCTCTTTGCCAACCTCACTCCGGACTGTAAACCCGTAGCCACTCGCAGCAGGCGGTACAGCCTACAGGACAGGGTGTTCATTCGAACCGAGGTCCGGAGGCTTCTACTTGAGGTGATCATAGAGGCCAGTAACAGTCCATGAAGAGCTGAGGTGGTGGTCGTCAAGACCGGGGAAAAATTCCGCATGGTCGTAGACTATTAATCGGTTTACGCTCCTCGACACGTACCCCCTCCCCAGGATTGCAGACATGGTGAATCAGATCGGCCAGTATCGGATTTTCTCCACGGTGGATCTGAAGTCTGCATACCACCAGCTCCCAATCCGCCCGGAGGACCGCCACTACACGGCATTCGAGGCCGATGGCCGCCTCTTCCATTTCCTCTGGGTCCCTTTCGGCGTCACTAATGGGGTCTCGGTGTTCCAACGAGCAATGGACCGAATGGTGGACCAGTACGGGCTGCAGGCCACGTTTCCGTACTTGGACAACATCACCATCTGCGGCCATGACCAGCAGGACCACGATGCCAACCTCAATCGATTTCTCCAGACGGCCCAGAAGCTTAATCTCACTTACAACAAGGAGGAATGCGTTTTCCGCACAAACAGACTGGCCATCCTTGACTATGTCATGGAAAACAGAGTCCTGGGCCCAACCCGGACCGTATGCGCCCCCTCTTAGAACTCCCTCTCCCTCATTGTCCCAGGGCCCTCAAACAGTGCCTGTGGTTCTTTTCATATTATGCCCAGTGGGTCCCTCAATATGCGGACAAACTCCGCTCACTCGTTAAGGCCACACTTTTTCCCTGTCAGCTGAGGCTCGCCAGGCCTTCAACTGCATCAAGGAGGACATCGCCAAGGCTGCCATGCGGGCGGTGGCATGAATCCACCCCCTTTCAGGTAGAGAGCGACGCCTCAGAGGTAACTCTTGCAGCCACATTAAATCAGGCAGCGAGACCAGTCGCATTTTTCTCCCGAACCCTCTCCGCTTCGGAACTTCGACACTCCTCGGTCGAAAAAGGAAGCTCAAGCCATTGTGGAAGCTATTCGTCACTGGAGGCACTACCTCGCAGGTAGGAGGTTCACCCTCATCACCTGACCAAAGATTGGTTGCCTTCATGTTTGACAACTTGAAAAGGGGCAAAATTAAAAATGATAAAATTCTGAGGTGGAGGATCGAGCTCTCCACCTACAAATGCGATGTTGTGTATCGACCGGGGAAGCTCAACGAGCCCCCAGATGCCCTGTCCCGCGGCAAGTGTGCCAGCGCGCAGAGCGACCGCTTTAAAGCCATCCACAATGATCTCTGCCACCCGGGGGTCACCCGGCTCACCCAGTACATTAAAGCCCGAAATCTGCCTTTCTCCACCGAGGAGGTAAAAGCCGTCACCAGGGATTGCCCGATCTGCGCGGAGTGCAAACCGCACTTCTACAGACCAGACAGGGCCCACCAGATCAAGGCTTCTAGGCCCTTTGAACACCTCGCTATCGATTTCAAAGGGCCACTCCCCTCGACTAACCGGAATGTGTACTTCCTGAACGTCATAGATGAGTTCTCCCGTTTCCCATTCGCTATCCCGTGCTCCGATATGACCTCCCACACAGTCATTAGGGCCCTGCATAGTATCTTCACCCTGTTTGGGTTCCCCAGCTACGTACACAGCGACCGGGGTTCGTCCTTCATGAGCGACGAGCTGCGTCAGTACCTGCTCGACAAGGGCATCGCCTCGAGCAGGACTACCAGCTACAACCCCAGGGGGAACGGGCAGGTGGAGAGGGAGAATGCGACGGTCTGGAAGACCATCCTACTGACCCTCCGGTCCAGGAATCTCCCGATCTCCCATTGGCAAGAAGTCCTCCCAGACGCGCCCCACGCTATTAGGTCCCTCTTGTGTACCGCCACCAATCAGACCCCTCACGAGTGGCTCTTTATCTTTTCCAGGGGTACTACCACGGGGGTTTCGCTCCCTGCCTGGTTGAAGACACTGGGCCCAGTGCTCCTCAGGAAGCACGTCAGGCCGCACAAAACTGACCCGCTTGTGCAAAAAGTGCTCCTACTACACTCGAACCCCCAATACGCCTTCACAGAGTTCCCTGATGGCTGTCAGGACACCGTATCCCTCCAGAACCTAGCACCTGCAGGATCAAACCCCACCACTACCACTGCCGACCCCTCACACTACATCCCACCCAACCAGCAGCGCCCCACGCCCCCGCGCCTACCAGTTCTCTACACATGTTCCGCGCGCTCGCACCCGCAAGCTCCCAGCGCCCCCACTCCCCAGTCGAACCAGACGGGTACGAAGCTCGGACAGAATTACCCCCGGAGTCCGCTATCGTATCGCAACCGACCGTGATCGTCCAGCCACTAGAAGAGACTGCAACCCTGGTGCTCCGGCGATCACAACGGACAACTCGACCACCGGACAGACTCAATCTGTAAACCATCACCCCCGCCGGACTTGATTTTTTTTACAGGGGGTGAATGTGATGAATCATAATAGCATAATTCACACTGTTATTACACATGCCTCTGTAAGCTCGGCACACGAGCAGTTGCGCGGCTCTGCCCCTAGGGGGAGGTGTACTGGGCTCCACCCTTGGCTCCGCCCATGACTCCTCCCCCCCACTGGTTGTATAAAGCTTGGCAGTCGGAGCCTGCCTGCCAGTTCATCTAGAGTTCATCTCGTCACAGGCAGGCTCTGTTGTGAGACGATTAAAACCACTGCTCACTTCTAACCACAGTGTCGCGTGAATTGATGGTCTCATCACCAATGAAGTCCATTTTGAAGTGTAGTCATTTTTGGACTGGGGCTGGCTCAGAGTCAGGAAAGAAAAGACATTGAACTTCTCATCGGATACCTTGCAGGCCAGTGGGAGTCGGAGGAGTTGAAATGATTACTCCATTCCCACCCACTCTACTCCCTGCAAGGTGCCCTTGCGCTTCCACAGGCCCTGGAATTGTCTATTTCTCCCCCCCCCCCCCCCCCCCCCCCCCCCCCCCCCCCACCGATCGATATTGAGTTTCCAAACTCCCTCTCACCCCTTCCGTCTCCATCATCCACCGTTTAGCTCATTGTGAGATATTGTGAGGGTTTATTCAGGAGGTCTGACGAAAAGGTTCAGAGGTTTGCAAGGTTGAACCGGAAATGTTTATGGGTAGTACTTAACTATTCACATGTGTAAGAGTTTAGCCCAGAATAGGAGCTAACTGCATGTTGACTTCTACCAAACACTCTCCATTCTGTGTCCAATCTCCTATAACTCTACATCATAATGTGGATGGTACTGTTTCCCCAGTCCTACTATGTCCAACACCAAGAGGCTGCTCCCTTGCACTATCTCACTCCTGTTTCTTCCGATTCCTGCTCCGATTTTCATTCTGGTTCCTTTTCCGGTTCCTGCTCCCTCTCTGATTCCAGCTCTGATTCCCTCTCCAATTCTGTCACTGTATAATGCTCCGATCCTCTCTACAATTCTCTCTCCCATTCCCTCCACCACTCCTGCTACGCCCGCCTAGTGCCCTCACCACGCCCCTTGCCAATCTCACCCTGACCTGTACCCGACTCTTTACCTCCCTCTGGGACAGTAGTAATTGTCAATAAGAGTGGCCTTTGCCAGGAAATGACACATCCCATAAAGGAATATTGAAAAAAGATTGCTACAATTGCGGACTTTGAAATGAAGAGCAATAACTGAGTCATATAATAAGGTTACGTAGCTATGAGCAAGCTCTAAAAGAACTTAACAAACCTCCTGAGACCTCCAGATTGTTGGCTGATTCCTCGCCAGTTGTTATTCATCAGCTTTAATAACTCCTATAAAATTTTATTTCAGCCATATGCTAACTCTATAAATCTGACGGTAAATCTTCACTCGTTTTTCTCAAAGCGTTGTTAATGCTTCTGAGGGGAACATTGCAGGTGAGCCATTTCATGACAGTCCACTTGTCAGCCAGGAATGAGCTAAAGTAAGAAATTGAGTAAACAGTCTGTCACTGTCAAAAAAATAGCTAAACAGAGACAGATGCCATTCATAACATTGACCAAACCTGTGATGGGAGTCATTCTATAAGCATGTCCCAGGGTGTCAGGCTTGGCTCTGTCGGCAGCTCAATCACCTCGAAAGCACAAGGTTCAATGTTCCAATCTCTCGCTGTACAATCCAGGCTGAAACTCAAAGGATGGTGGGAATGCTGCACTGTCAGAGATACTGCTTTTAACACTTGGACAATCTCAGGGCCCCTATTTGTAGAAGAGTTGGGCCATTTCAATCATGTGTGCAGACGACTGATATTTATCCCTCGAATAAAATCATGAACACAGTCTCCGTAAATTGGTGGGAGCCTGCTGTGCATAAAATGGCTGCCGTTCCATACTGCTCCGCTCGACTGAACATCTGTGGCTATAATTCCAAGGAACGTGAAGAGTGAATTCATTCCAGTAGATCAGCAATGCTGGGACTGTCATTAGCAACCTTGCCTTTGCTGTCACCAATTATATCTTTCCAGATATTACACTTCTCCAACACTTCTCACATTCCATATTCCCACACCCCCATATCACACCGCCAAGTATTCCCACACCCCCATATCACACCCCATATCACACCACCAATTCTCACACCTCCATAGCACCGCCAACTATTCCCACACTCCCATATCACACCGCCAACTATTCCCACACTCCCATATCACACCGCCAACTATTCCCACACTCCCATATCACACCGCCAACTATTCCCACACTCCCATATCACACCGCCAACTATTCCCACACTCCCATATCACACCGCCAACTATTCCCACACTCCCATATCACACCGCCAACTATTCCCACACTCCCATATCACACCGCCAATTATTCCCACACTCCCATATCACACCGCCAACTATTCCCACACTCCCATATCACACCGCCAACTATTCCCACACTCCCATATCACACCTCCAGCTATTCCCACACTCCCATATCACACCGCCAACTATTCCCACACTCCCATATCACACCGCCAACTATTCCCACACTCCCATATCCACCACCAACTATTCCCACACTCCCATATCACACCGCCAACTATTCCCACACTCCCATATCACACCGCCAACTATTCCCACACTCCCATATCGCACCGCCAACTATTCCCACACTCCCATATCACACCGCCAACTATTCCCACACTCCCATATCACACCGCCAACTATTCCCACACTCCCATATCACACCGCCAACTATTCCCACACTCCCATATCACACCGCCAACTGTTCCCACAGCCCCATATCACACCGCCAACTATTCCCACACTCCCATATCACACCACCAACTATTCCCACACTCCCATATCACACCGCCAACTATTCCCACACTCCCATATCACACCGCCAACTATTTCCACACTCCCATATCACACCGCCAACTATTCCCACACTCCCATATCACACCGCCAACTATTCCCACACTCCCATATCACAACGCCAACTATTCCCACACCCCCATATCACACCGCTAACTATTCCCACACCCCCATATCACACCACCAACTATTCCCACACTCCCATATCACACCGCCAACTATTCCCAGACTCCCATATCACACCACCAACTATTCCCACACTCCCATATCACACCGCCAACTATTCCCACACTCCCATATCACACCGCCAACTATTTCCACAGCCTCATATCACACCTCCAACTATTCCCACACTCCCATATCACACCGCCAACTATTCCCACACTCCCATATCACACCGCCAACTATTCTCACACTCCCATATCACACCGCCAACTATTCCCACAGCCCCATATCACACCTCCAACTATTCCCACACTCCCATATCACACCGCCAACTATTCCCACACTCCCATATCACACCGCCAACTATTCCCACACTCCCATATCACACCGCCAACTATTCTCACACACCCATATCACACCGCCAACTATTCTTACACTCCCATATCACACCGCCAACTATTCCCACACTCCCATATCACACCGCCAACTATTCCCACACTCCCATATCACACCGCCAACTATTCTTACACCCCCATCTCAAACCGCAGGGATTGGGGAAGTGGGGGATAGTGACACTCGGTGAATTTCCCCTTCAAAGGGTCAACACAGTCAGTGGGCTGAATGGTCACATGTGGTGTAACTGTTTTATGATGATTCTATAACTGGGGTATTTCCAGTTCCAACGCTGTATCTCTCTCCCTAGTTATTATTCCAATTCAGCATGTGGTACTGATCAGCTCAAACATGTCCCAGTACCTGTTAGTGTGTGTATGTAAATGGCAAGCTGTAACTAATGGAACGCCACAGGGATCAGTGCTGAGGCCTCAACTATTTACAATTTATATTAATGATTTGGATCAAGATACCGATTGCAACCAGATTTGCTGCTTTTACAACAATACGTAGCAAAACAAGTGGGAAAGACTCTGTGAGGGACATAACAAAATGATTCAATCACGTCCGTCATTGTCCGCTTAGCGCTGTCTCCGTGTCCTGTACATGTTCTGTACATGCAGAGCTCACGTCTGTTACTGTCCGCTTACTGCTGTCGCCGTGTCCTTTACATGTTCTGTACATGCAGAGCTCACGTCTGTTACTGTCCGCTTACTGCTGTCTCCGTGTCCTGTACATGTTCTGTACATGCAGAGCTCACGTCTGTTACTGTCCGCTTACTGCTGTCTCCGTGTCCTGTACATGTTCTGTACATGCAGAGCTCACGTCTGTTACTGTCCGCTTAGTGCTGTCTCCATGTCCTGTACATGTTCAGTACACACAGAGTTCCCGTCTGTTACTGTCCGATTAGTGCGGTCTCCGTGTCCTGTACATGTTCAGTACACACAGAGCTCACGTCTGTTACTGTCCGATTAGCGCTGTCTCCGTGTCCTGTACATGTTCAGCACACACAGAGCTCCCGTCTGTCACTGTCCGGTTACTGCTGTCTCCGTGTCCTGTACATGTTCTGTACATGCAGAGTTCCCGTCTGTTACTGTCCGCTTACTGCTGTCTCCGTGTCCTGTACATGTTCAGTACACACAGAGCTCACGTCTGTCACTGTCCGATTACTGCTCTCTCTGTGTCCTGTACATGTTCAGCACACACAGACCTCACGTCTGTTACTATCCGCTTACTGCTGTCTCCGTGTCCTGTACATGTTCAGTACACACAGAGCTCACGTCTGTTACTGTCCGCTTAGCGCTGTCTCTGTGTCCTGTACATGTTCAGTACACACAGAGCTCACGTCTGTTACTGTCCGATTAGTGCGGTCTCTGTGTCCTGTACATGTTCTGTACACACAGAGTTCCCGTCTGTCATTGTCCGATTAGTGCTGTTTCCATGTCCTGTACATGTTCGGTACACACAGAACTCACGTCTGTTACTGTCCGATTACTGCTGTCTCCTTGTCCTGTACATGTTCAGCACACACAGAGCTCACGTCTGTCACTGTCCAGTTAGTGCTGTCTCCGTGTCCTGTACATGTTCAGTACACGCAGAGTTCTCGTCTGTTACTATCCGCTTAGCGCTGTCTCCGTGTCCTCTGCATATTCAGTACACACAGAGTTCCCGTCTGTTACTGTCCGCTTACTGCTGTCTCCGTGTCCTGTACATGTTCAGTACACACAGAGCTCACGTCTGTCACTGTCCAGTTAGTGCTGTCTCCGTGTCCTGTACATGTTCAGTACACACAGAGCTCACGTCTGTTACTGTCCGATTAGTGCTGTCTCCGTGTCATGTACATGTTCAGTAGCGGGAGATTGTGAATTGAGTCTGAAGAGATAGGAGAGGTCTTGAATGAATACTTTACTTCAGTATTTACGAATGAGAGGGGCCATGTTGTTGGAGAGGACAGTGTGAAACAGACTGGTAAGCTCGAGGAGATACTTGTGAGGAAGGAAGATGTGTTGGGCATTTTGAAAAACTTGAGGATAGACAAGTCCCCCTGGCCTGACGGGATATATCCAAGGATTCTATGGGAAGCAGGAGATGAAATTGCAGAGCCGTTTGCAATGATCTTTTCATCCTCACTGTGAACAGGGGTGGTACCAGAGGATTGGAGAGTGGCGAGTGTCGTAAACCCGTGAAAGTAAACCCGTGGATGTAGTGTACATGGATTTTAGTAAGGCATTTGATGAGGTTCCCATGGTAGGCTTATGCAGAAACTAAGGAGGCATGGGATAGTGGCAAATTTGGCCAGTTGGATAACAAACTGGCTAACCGATAGAAGACAGAGAGTGGTGGTGGATGGCAAATATTCAGCCTGGAGCCCAGTTACCAGAGGCGTACCGCAGGGATCAGTTCTGGGTCCTCAGCTGTTTGTGATTTTCATCAATGACTTGGATGAGGGAGTTTAAGGATGGGTCAGTAAATTTGCAGACAATACGAAGATTGGTGGAGTTGTGGATAGTGAGGAGGGCTGTTGTTGCCTGCAAAGAGACATAGATCGGATGCAGAGCTGGGCTGAGAAGTGGCAGATGGAGTTTAACACTGAAAAGTGTGAGGTTGTCCATTTGGGTTAACGTTAGCGTTCTTGGCAATGTGCAGGAGCAGAGAGATCGTGGGGTCTATGTTCATAGATCTTTGAAAGTTGCCACTCAAGTGGATAGAGCTGTGAAGAAGGCCTATGGTAGCAGAGGGATTGAATTTAAGAGCCGTGAGGTGATGATGCAGCTGTACAAAACCTTGGTAAGGCCACATTTGGAGTACTGTGTGCAGTTCTGGTCGCCTCATTTTAGGAAGGATATGGAAGCTTTGGAAAAGGTGCAAAGGAGATTTACCAGGATGTTGCCTGGAATGGAGAGTAGGTCTTACGAGGAAAGGTTGATGGTGCTCGGCCTTTTCTCATTAGAACGGAGAAGGATGAGGGGCGACTTGATAGAGGTTTATAAGATAATCAGGGGAATAGATAGACAGTCAGAGACTTGTTCCCCGGATGGAACAAACCATTACAAGGGTACATAAATTTAAGGTGAATGGTGGAAGATATAGGGGGGATGTCAGAGTTAGGTTCTTTACCCAGAGAGTAGTGGGGGCATGGAATGCACTGCCTGTGGAAGTAGTTGAGTTGGAAACATTAGGGACCTTCAAACGGCTATTGGATAGGTACATGGATTACTGTAGAATGATGGGGTGTAGATTAATTTGTTCTTAATCTAGAACAAAAGTTCGGCACAACATTGTGCGCCGAAGGGCCTGTTCTGTGCTGTATTTTTCTATGTTCTATGTTCTAACAGATGGGAGCTCTGCGTGTACTGAACATGTACAGGACACGGAGACCGCACTAAGCGGACAGTAACAGACGGGAGCTCTGTGTGTACTGAACATGTCCAGGACATGGAGACAGCACTAACTGGACAGTGACAGACGTGAGCTCTGTGTGTACTGAACATGTACAGGACACGGAGACAGCGCTAATCGGACAGTAACAGACGGGAACTCTGTGTGTACTGAACATGTACACATGTCCTGTACATGTTCCGCACACACATGGGGTGTTTTATGGTAAGAGGGGCGTCCTTTTCTGGTCCTGCCGGTGTCTGTGTTCCTGTTGTTCACACCCTTTATCCGTTATTTCCCTGGCAGCGGGAGGGAGGGGGGTGTTTGCTGTTGGCCGGACTGAAAGTTCCCGCCAGTGGGAATAGCTGGAAAATTCGGCCCTCGCCTTTGATCTCCTTTAGCGCCTCGGTGTGGAATGTGATTGGATTACATTCCTGTCTGAAGCCCTTTGTGATGATTAATGAGGTCAAACCTTCGATATGTGACAAGGCGTTCGAAAGCCACGGGAATGATAAACCGGAGTGGACCGTGTTGACCAGCCCCTCCCCCCCCCACCCCCACCTCCAGTCAATGGCCTATCAGGCCTGTGCTCCACATTATGTAACGCTTGCTGGAGTTACTCCAGACAGACGTTCTGTGGGACCAATATTGAGTTCTAAAAGAAAAAGTTATTGTTCTGAGTCCCAGTGCAAGAGCGTCCAACAGCTGATGTATTTGCGAAGGATTGTTGGCAGATTGGGAATCATTCTGGAGGAATAATTGTGTTGATCTGTGTGAAGTTGGCAGGGCTCACTTCCAGTTTCCTGCTGGAGTGGGGGGGGGGGGGGGGGGGGGGGTGGGGGGGGGGGGGGGGTGGCGTGTTGTGAGGGTGACGGGGAGGGGGCTGGGCTGGGATCGTTCCAGGAC
Organism: Scyliorhinus canicula; assembly: GCF_902713615.1. NCBI lineage: Eukaryota > Metazoa > Chordata > Chondrichthyes > Carcharhiniformes > Scyliorhinidae > Scyliorhinus > Scyliorhinus canicula. The sequence goes on from NC_052158.1 coordinate 9,165,727, forward strand.
AGTGAGTAAGAATTGTTGGAATTAATGTGCGATTTCCAGTCCCTCAGTTGCAGCCTTTTGAACCAGAGGAAGCTGGAAGTATGGGAAATGCGAGGCTGTGGATGGAGGAAGCTCCGAGGTGGCCGGGGGGGATGGGGAGGGGGCTGTGATGGTAGTGAGTAGGACAGGATAGAATTACGTAATATTCCATAGGACGCAGAGCGCTGAAATAGGCCATTCGGCCCAATCAATCCGCTCGAGCCTCCTCCCTTCTTTTCTGGTCTAAATAAGAGGTACAATGTAGGAGCAGAAGTAGGCCATTCGGCCCATTGGGTCTGCTACCATCGTAATTAAGCTCGGGAAGTTCGAGAATGTAAGTTAAAGATTCTTTAATAAACCAACATAAAATAAAAGCCGCAACTTGACATCCAGTCCCAAGGTCCCAACCCGGACTACCCATCCCATCGGTCCCAGTCCGGGCCGGCTTTGATCAGGTGAATTTACGAGCCCCGGCTGGGCCGGCCTCCACCCACTCGTAGTGCAGCTCGTAGTCTATGAGTCGCTTGGGGAGATCAATCGATATTGGTCTCGTCAGTCTCGTGAGGGTTGTTATAGTAACCCTCTAATTACCATCCTCCTAAAATCCTTATCCATTCCCAAAAGGTAAAGCCGCCATGACCAACGGGATGACCATGAGCTGCTTTCCCCTCTGAGGGGGCAAGCTGACTGGTTTAATCTGAGGATCGCCACACCTCAGGCGAGGGGCGAGGTTGAGAAGGCGGGGCCTTCATGAATAACTCATATACTTGGTGTAGCGGACCATTCCGTGTGGAAACTCCACTTCCCTCAGGATTATGCTTCTTGGATTCCACCTGTGTAACATCTGAAACCTTAACAACATGGCAAAAAGCCGAGAGCCCCCGTAGGGGTGTTATTTATCACTGGCCTGGTTATCCCTTTGTTTCTCCTGCTTCTACCAGTGGTTTCAGATGTCAACAGTGCCTCACGGGGGTTTAAACCCCCTTCATATTTGCAATGTGTTTTGTTTCCTTGATTTCCGCCTTTTCTTGGAACCCTTTCCAACATCTGTCTTTTCCATACCATAGCCCTCATCTTCCTGGAATCATCGTGTTTGCTTTTTGGGTTCTTGGGCCCAAGTCAAAGATTCACATCCGTCTCTCACACTCTCTCAGTCACTCACTCGCTCAGTCTCTCAGTCGCTCACTCTCTCTCACTCTCTCTCACTCTCTCACTCTCTCACTCTCTTACCCTCTCACTCTCTCACTCTCACTCTCATTCTCACTCTCTCAGTCGCTCACTCTCTCACTCTCTCTCACTCTCTCACTCTCTTACCCTCACTCTCTTACCCTCACTCTCTCACTCTCTCAGTCTCTCACTCGCTCAGTCTCTCACTCTCTCACTCTCTCTCTCTCACTCTCTCACTCTCACTCACTCTCTCACTCTCACTCTCTCACCCTCTCAGTCTCTCACTCTCTCACTCTCTCAGTCTCTCAGTCGCTCACTCTCTCACTCTCTCTCACTCTCTCTCACTCTCACTCACTCTCTCACTCTCACTCTCTCACTCTCTTACCCTCTCACTCTCTCAGTCTCTCACTCTCTCAGTCGCTCACTCTCTCTCTCTCTCACTCTCTCACTCTCACTCTCTCACCCCTCTCACTCTCTCACTCTCTCAGTCTCTCAGTCTCTCAGTCTCTCACTCTCTCACTCTCTCAGTCTCTCAGTCGCTCACTCTCTCACTCTCTCTCACTCTCTCACTCTCACTCACTCTCTCACTCTCACTCTCTCACTCTCTTACCCTCTCACTCTCTCAGCCTCTCACTCTCTCAGTCGCTCACTCTCTCACTCTCTCACTCTCACTCTCTCACTCTCTTACCCTCTCACTCTCTCACTCTCTGACGCTCTCACTCTCTCAGTCGCTCACTCTCTCAGTCTCTCACACTCTCACTCTCACTCTCTCTCACTCTCACTCTCTCACTCTCTTACCCTCTCACTCTCTCACTCTCTCAGTCTCTCACTTTCACTCTCTCACTCTCTCAGTCTCTCACTCTCAGTCTCACTCTCTCAGTCTCTCACTTTCACTCTCTCTCTCTCACTCTCAGTCTCTCACTCTCTGAGTCTCTCACTCACTCACTCTCTCAGTCTCACTCTCTCAGTCTCTCACTCTCTCACCCTCTCAGTCTCTCACTCTCTCAGTCTCTCACTCTCAGTCTCTCACTCTCTCAGTCTCTCACTCTCTCTCACTCGCTCAGTCTCTCACTCTCTCAGTCTCTCACTCTCTCAGTCTCTCAGTCTCTCACTCTCTCAGTCTCTCACTCCCCCAGTCTCTCACTCTCTCAGTCTCTCACTCTCTCAGTCTCTCACTCTCACTCTCTCAGTCTCTCACTCTCACTCTCAGTCTCTCACTCCCCCAGTCTCTCACTCTCTCACTCTCACTCTCTCAGTCTCTCACTCCCCCAGTCTCTCACTCTCTCAGTCCTCACTCTCACTCTCTCAGTCAATCACTCTCTCACTCTCTCAGTCTCTCTCACTCTCTCAGTTCTGTCTCTCACTCTCTCACTCTCAGTCTCTCACTCTCTCAGTCTCTCACTCACTCACTCTCTCTCAGTCTCACTCTCTCAGTCTCTCACTCTCTCACCCTCTCAGTCTCTCACTCTCTCAGTCTCTCACTCTCAGTCTCTCTCCCTCTCTCAGTCTCTCACTCTCTCAGTCTCTCACTCTCTCAGTTCTCAGTCTCTCTCTCTCAATCTCTCTCACTCTCTCACTCCCCCAGTCTCTCACTCCCCCAGTCTCTCACTCTCTCAGTCTCTCACTCTCTCAGTCTCTCACTCTCTCACACTCTCTCAGTCTCTCACTCTCTCAGTCCCCCAGTCTCTCACTCCCCAGTCTCTCACTCCCCCAGTCTCTCACTCTCTCAGTCTCTCACTCTCTCTCACTCTCTCACTCTCTCTCACTCTCTCAGTCTCTCACTCTCTCAGTCCCCCAGTCTCTCACTCTCTCAGTCTCTCACTCTCTCTGTCTCTCACTCTCTCTCTCAACTCTCTCAGTCTCTCACTCTCTCTCACTCTCTCAGTCTCTCACTCTCTCAGTCTCTCACTCTCTCTCACTCCCCCAGTCTCTCACTCTCTCTCTCCCCCAGTCTCTCACTCTCTCTCACTCCCCCAGTCTCTCACTCTCTCTCACTCCCCCAGTCTCTCACTCTCTCTCACTCCCCCAGTCTCTCACTCTCTCTCACTCCCCCAGTCTCTCACTCTTTCTCACTCCCCCAGTCTCTCACTCTCTCTCACTCCCCCAGTCTCTCACTCTCCCAGTCTCTCTCACTCTCTCTCACTCCCCCAGTCTCTCACTCTCTCAGTCTCTCTCACTCTCTCAGTCTCTCAATCTCTCTCACTCCCCCAGTCTCTCACTCTCTCACTCTCTCTCACTGCCCCAGTCTCTCACTCTCTCAGTCTCTCTCACTCTCTCAGTCTCGCAATCTCTCTCACTCCCCCAGTCTCTCAGTCTCTCGCTCTCTCAGTCTCTCAATCTCTCTCACTCCCCCAGTCTCTCAGTCTCTCAATCTCTCTCACTCCCCCAGTCTCTCACTCTCTGTCTCTCTCACTCTCTCAATCTCTCTCACTCCCCCAGTCTCTCAGTCTCTCACTCTCTCTCACTCCCCCAGTCTCTCACTCTCTCAGTCTCTCAATCTCTCTCACTCCCCCAGTCTCTCACTCTCTCACTCTCCCACTCTCTCTCATTCTCTCTCTCACTCTCTCAGTCTCTCAATCTCTCTCACTCCCCCAGTCTCTCAGTCTCTCACTCTCTCTCACTCCCCCAGTCTCTCACTCTCTCAGTCTCTCAGTCCCCCAGTCTCTCACTCTCAGTATCTCACTCCCCCAGTCTCTCACTCTCTCAGTCTCTCTCACTCTCTCTCTCTCTCAGTCTGCGGGTACGATTTAATCGGAAGGAATGTCAGGTTTGGGCTTGTTTAGCGAGGTGTTTCTCGACGGCAGCAGCGCCGAGAAATATTCGGCTATTCAATGGCTCTTTGCCGAGGCTGCACACGAGCCCAGCAGGAAAGATTCCTGGCAGGTCAGGGTGTGGCTGCCGCGATTCCCCCGCCCCTTTCAGCACATCCCTACTTTCAACCCCCTCATCAAATCTCTCTCACCTCAGGAAGGTCACCCCGGGAATAACCCCTCAACCTCCCCCCCTCCCCTCTCCCCCCCCCCCCCCCCCCCCACTGCACCTGGTAAGCCCCCCCAGCCCGATTCCTGGCTGTGCCAGCCTGGCAACTGGGCACTCTGACGCTGCCACCCTGTCAGTTCCACCTGGGCACCCTGGCAGAAACAGCCCTGGTGCCCAGGTGGAACTGTCAGGGTGCTGGGCTGGAAAATACCTTTTCCCAAGGTGCACAGGTACCAGAGGGAGTGCCAGGGTACCACTCTGACCACCTGGGGTTATCCAATGGCCTGGGAGGTCTTCCCAGGTGCCATTGCCTGTGGTCCACGCCTGAGGAAACCAGCGTTAAATGGTGCCCTGGGAAGGTCTGCCAGGCACGGCATTGGGTCCTGGCCACTGGGAGACTCCGGGAACACATATTTAAATTAACCTAATGGCTTATTCAATTATGCAGATCTGAATCACGCAAAGTGGGGACGAGAACCAGATCACGACGTCTCCCGAGACACCATTAAATCTCACGAGGCGTTTAGATCGTCGGAAGCTTTGCAAGAGGCCTCTCGAGAGATTCAACGGTCTCGTCCTGACACCAGGTCTGGTGCAACGAGGCCGTTCATTGTACCCTATCTCCCTCATTCTATCTGTCTCTCTAACTCTATCCCTTCCTTTATCACTTGTTCTATCTCTTTCTCTCGCTTTATCTCACGCTCTATGGGCTGGATTCTCCCACTGCCCGCCGCAAGAACGCCATGGGGGAGCCGCGTACAATAGAGAACTCCATTGATCTCGGGCAGAATTCTCCAGTCGCCGGGCGAACACGGCAAAAGAACACCGTTCTATCTCTCTCTCTCTCTCTGGGCGCGATTCTCCGCTGCCCACGACGGGTCGGAGAATAGCGGGAGGGCCTTCCCGACATTTTTCCCGACCTCCCGCTATTCTCCCCCCCCCCCCCACACGGCCGCCCCACGACACGAACCGCTGCTCGCCGTTTTTTTTACGGCGAGCAGCGATTCTCCCCTAGCCGATGGGCCGAGTTCCCAGGCCTTTACGGCCGTTTTCACGAACGCAAACACACCTGCTCTCACCGTTCGTGAAAACGGCCGCAAAGTGACGTTCTCGACAACCATGGCACCGATTGGCACGGCCGCACCACGGCCGTGCCAAGGGTGGCATGGGCCTGCGATCGGTGGGCACCGATCACGGGCAGCGGGTCTGAAACCCGCGCGCTCTTTGTTCCTCCGCCGCCCCGCAGGATCAGTCCGCGGGGCGGCTGAGGGGCATGACGGCCCGCGCATGCGCATCACACATATATGTGTGATGACATCATCTGTGCATGCGCGGGTTGGAGCCGTCCAATCCGCGCATGCGCGGCTGTCATCATCGTGCGCGTCAGCCGCCGTGACCCTTGGCGCGCGGGCTTAGCGACCGTCGCTAAGCCTGCGATGCCGTGCTTCACGGGCCGCGCTGCCAGCCCCGACCGGGGGGGAGAATCGGGTCCCGGGAGGGGGCGCGGAGGCTGACGTGAAACACGGCTAGTTTCACGGCAGCCTTTACGACTCTCCGCATTTGCGGAGAATCGCGCCCTCTATCTCTCTCTCTCTCGCCGTATCTCTCACTTGCTCTATCTCTCTCTCTCACCCTATCTCTCGCTCTATCACTCTCGTTCTATCCATCTCTTTCTCTATAGCTATCTCTCTCTCCCCCTTTCTCTTTCTCACCTGGAATGTTTGTTTAACCTTTTTACTGCACTGTCTACAGTTGCTGCAAAACTTCTTCTTGTGCTTTCTCTCTCTAAAAATTTCAAATTATGCTAGCTCCCGATTGACTAAAATATCATTGGTTCCTTTTCACAAAATCTTGACAAATCGCAGCTGAATAAATATAGGACGTACCAACCAGGAACTAGCAAACTGCAGCACAAACTACCAATCCCAATCAGGAAGCAGTGAGCAACAGGAGAATGAAGGTTCGCCGATGAGATTGTTCGAATGACCTTTCGCCGTTCAATATTAGATCACGGCTGACCTGCAGTTCAACCCCGTCTCTCTATCTCAGAACCATCCATCCCATTTTGACCCCAACACAACAAGACATCAACCAATGTCTTGAATTTTTCAATTCACACCCCAGCACCAGCAGCATTTTCTGAGAGAGTTCATTCCAAATTTCCATTGCACTTTTTAATGAATGAGGGCTGTGAATATAAATACTTTCCTCGTAGTTAGCTCAGAGTAGGTTTTGATTTTGTGTCATGGTATGAAGTGGATGATAGTAAATTTCCAATGAAGTCATCCATTGTGATTGGGTCCAATTAAGTCTGTCCCTATTTTAATCTGTTAGGTCGTCATAGCAACCCAATGACCCCTATACTTTTGTGCTTGGTACAGTGGCCTCTGAAGGAGTTTCTCCGTAGTGCGGTCAAGAATATATCATTGAGGTATGTGTTAATGTAGGAACACAGAAAATGGGAACAGGAGGAGGCCATTCGGCCCCTCAAGCCTGATCTACCATTTGACTAGATCATGGCTGATCTTCTACACCATTTTCCTGCACTATCCCCATATCCATTGATGTTTTTAATATGTAGAAATCTATCGATTTCAGTCTGGAACATACTCAATGACTGAGTCTCCACAGCCTCTGAGGCAGAGAATTCAAACATTCACCACACTCCGAATGAAGAAATTCCTCCTCATCCCAGTCCTCAATGACCTGCTCCTTATTCTAAAACTCCGTCCCCTGATTCTAGACACTCCAACCAGGGAAACATCCTTCCTGTATTTACCCTGTGAAGTCCGGGAAGAATGTTGTGTGCATCAATGAGCTTATCCCGCATTTACGCAAATGTAGCTGTTACGGTGTCGATAAGAGATGTTTCTCAATGAAATACGAGGCTGTCATCGTGCAGAGGGATGTTGAATCCCATAGTCCCGGACTATCAAGAGCACAAACCTCAATCTCGATCTGAATGACATTCAAAATTCTCACCCAAACTCTCAACGGATCTTCGAAAGGTTGTGAATTCTTTTGCATTCTTTTTCTTCACAGCTGTCCACTCAATCTCTGGCGGAGTTAAAAACAGATCGGGTGAAGTCTTCAGGTGATGCTGGCTCAGTGAAAGAAAAGTGAAGGAAGTGCTGCTGGCATCTATGCAGTGTAACTCACAAACCGGGTGTCTGACAGTGCTTTACATCCAATCCGGTACTCTTTCAAGTGTGATGTGGAGATGCCGGCGTTGGACTGGGGTGAGCACAGTAGGAAGTCTTACAACACCAGGTTAAAGTCCAACAGGTTTGTTTCAAACACTAGCTTTTGGAGCACTGCTCCTTCCTCAGGTGAATGAAGAAGTATGTTATAGAAACATATATACAGACAAAGTCAGAGATGCCAGACAATGCTTTGAATGCGAGCATTAGCAGGTAATTGAATCTTTACAGATCCAGAAATAGGGGTTACCCCAGGTTAAAGAGGTGTGAATTGTCTCAAACCAGGACAGTTGGTAGGATTTCCCAAGCTCAGGCCAGATGGTGGGGGGTGGATGTAATGCGACATGAATCCAAGGTCCCGGTTGAGGCCGCACTCATGTGTGCGGAACTTGGCTATCAGTTTCTGCTCGGCGAGTCTGCATTGTCACGTATCCTGAAGGCCGCCTTGGAGAACGTTTACCCGGAGATCGGAGGCTGAATGCCCTTGACTGCTGAAGTGTTCCCCAACTGGAAGGGAACATTCCTGCCTGGTGATTGTCGCGCGATGTCCATTCATTCGTTGTTGCAGCATCTGCATGGTCTCACCAATGTACCACGCTTCGGGACATCCTTTCCTGCAGCGTATGAGGTAGACTACATTGGCCGAGTCGCACGAGTATGGCCCGCGTACCTGGTGGGTGGTGTTTCCATGTGTAATGGTGGTATCCATGGTGATGATCTGGCATGTCTTGCAGAGATTGCCCTGGCAGGGTTATGTGGTGTTGTGGTCGCTGTTCTGAAGGCTGGGTACTTTGCTGCAAACAATGGTTTGTTTGAGGTTGCGCGGTTGTTTGAAGGCCAGTAGTGGGGGGTTTGGGGATGACCTTGGCAAGATGTTCATCTTCATCGATGACGTGTTGGAGGCTGCGAAGAAGATGTCGTAGTTTCTCCGCCCCAGGAAAGTACTGGACGATGAAGGGTACTCTGTCGGTTGTGTCCTGTGTTCGTCTTCTGAGGAGGTCGAAGCGGTTTTTTGCTGTGGCGCGGTGGAACTGTCGATCAATGAGTCGAGCGCCGTATCCCATATGTACGAGGGCATCTTTCAGCATCTGTAGGTGTCTGTTACGCTCCTCCTCGTGTGAGCAGATCCTGTGTATATGGAGGGCTTGTCCATAGGGGAATGGCTTCTTTAATGTGTTAGGGTGGAACATGGGTCTTGAAGGTCGTGAAGGTCAGCTGCGCGTGGCTCGTGAAGGTCAGCTGGTGTGGGTCGTGAAGGTCAGCTGGTGTGGGTCGTGAAGGTCAGCTGGCGTGGACCGTGAAGGTCAGCTGGCGTGGGTCGTGAAGGTCGGCCAGTTTGCAAAAGTGGGTGCCAGGAATGAAAGTTTGAAAAGCACTGATATAAATTGGGCGGGGTGCACCGAGATCAGATATTTGTTTCAAAAGGTGCCCTTCAACCAATAAACCTTTGAGAATGGCTGCTGGAGGAGGAGGATTGTCTTCACTTTATCGCATTAGCCTCTGGTTGTAGGATCTGTCCCATATTGGTTTCTGCTATCTGAAATAGGACTGAACATAGAGTGAGGTGTATACAAGCCATTGATACCTAACTGGCCATTTCACACTGGCCAAGGTGACACCCAAGTTCAACCCTTGGTCTGTGCTGAGTTAGCTGATCGCACACAACCTATTACTAAACAAGAACAACAGCTCATGGCACCGTTAGTATAGTGAAACATCCCAAACTACTGCACAGGAGGATTATCAAAAAAACGGTTGACATTGTGCCATGTACACAAAGATTAGAACAGGGCTGGATTCTCCGGTCACGTGCTTCTTGGCCATATGCCTGTGGGGACATTCTATCTTCCCGTTTCCCATTGAAGCGTCCTCATCCCACCGCAAAGCCTACTCCCGGGCTCTGCTGACAGTGGGAAAGGTGAATCCCGACGACCGGAGAATTACCGTCCAGATGTCCAAAAGCTCAGTCAAAGGATTTAAGGAGCATCTTAAAGAGGAGGCGAGAGAGAGGGTTGAGACGTGCAGCGGTTTGGGGAGGGAGTTCCAGAGTGTGGACCGCAGGCAGCTGAAGCCACAGGCACCAAAGCTGGGTGTACAGGAGGTCAGAACTGTAGGGGACCTTGGGTGGTTGCAGGGTGTGAGGATAGGGCTGGTATTGGAAACTGATTTTAAAAATTGAGGCCTTGATGAACTGGGAGCCAATGTTGGGCAGCGAGCAGAGGGCATGATGGGTGCAAGTTGGGATGTGGTGATGAGAATGGTAGCTTCAATATTTCCAAGCTGAGGCAGGAACAATTCAGGCAATGGTCTCAATCCAATGACGATCCAATGACTCACACTGGCAAGGCCTGATCGGATGGAGACAGCATTGGCTTTGAAATCCTTCACACTTGCCAACACTCAGTGCCTCACCAGGCCAAGGCAGCAGAGTGTGAGCAGCATCTGTCAAGTCAATAAGAAGCAATGGCATTGAGACAAACAAGGAGATTCGACATGAGATATTCTGCTGCGGAATGTGTCCTTTCTAGATCAAACAATTAAGGCTAATGCCGGAGTAAGTTGAACAAATATTACTACTTCTTTTGAAAGTCTGGCCCATGTATGCCCTTGCCAATTAACTATGTTGTTACTGGTTTCAGAGAGAACTGGCTCCCTGGATTGGAAATGAATGGGGAGACACACCTTGGACAATGACAGCAGCATCAGAACAACTTAGAAATACATTTAGAAAGATGCTTAGTAAATTATAAATCTTTCGAAGAGGAAAGAACAGAGATTGGATTGGGTTTGGATTTGTTTTATTGTCATGTGTACCGAGGTACAGTGAAAAGTATTATTCTGCATACAGTCCAGACAGATCATTCTATACATGAAAAAAATAGAGCATCCATAAATTCACAATGTAAATACATAGACACAGGCAATGGGTGAAGCATACAGGAATGCAGATTCAGTGAAGATTATTTGGGATTACAGCACTGACGGAGGTTGGCTCATCATTCCTGTGTTGGCTCCTTGAAAGCCTGTACAATTAGCCACCCTGCCCTGATCTTTCCCCACAGCCCTACAAATCCTTTCTTTCCAAGGATTTATTTTAATTTATTGGTTCATGGGATGGCAGCATTGTTGATAAGGCCATGGGGCTGGTTTAGCACACTGGGCTAAATCGCTGGCTTTGAAAGCAGACCAAGGCAGGCCAGAAGCACGGTTCAATTCCCGTACCAACCTCCCCGAACAGGTGCCGGAATGTGGCGACTAGGGGCTTTTCACAGTAACTTCATTGAAGCCTACTTGTGACAATAGGTCATTTTCATTGCTGTCATGGTGAGATTTGAGCTGATGGCCCTGGACCATTATTCAGGGGCCTCTGCTCATTAGTTCAGGAACTGACCACTTTTGCTACAATTCCCTGTTTCTCAAGTTCCTTATTGTAAGTTAGGGTTAAATCTACATCCACCAGCCCAGGTCATAACAGCTCACTAAATAAAGACTGACTTGGCTCACTGGATTTCTTTAACCAATTACCTTCAATCTGTGCCGTTTGGTTACGGGGCCTTCTGCTCTGGGGAAACAATTTCTCTTCCTTACTCTATCAAAACCATTCTCAGAAGGAATACACAGTTCGGACCAGTGTTCTTATCCCTGTTTTATTGCTATTCCATTTTCAAATATACCAGTTCAGTATTCTTATTTCCCCGTTTTACTGTTTGTTCCTTCTGTATTTTTCCCTCTGTGTTTGTTTCTTCAACTCACTAAATCCCTCCTGAACCTTCTGTTCAAGTGGAATATCCCCGAGTTCTTCTGACCTCTTCACATAACTGAAGTCCCTGGCAATCTCCCCTGGATATTCTCCGAGAGCTGGAGAGATGGACTCCTTGGGAGCTGAGAGGGATTGCGAAGGAGTGAGACAATACTGTTTGCTTTGCATTCTTATTTTTTATTCAGGAAAATCCAGGCATTGCTCGCAAGACTGGCATTATTATCCATTTTAACTTGAATAGCTTGTTAGGCCGACTCAGAGGGCAGTGAGAGTCAGCCACATGACTGTGGGCCTGTGGGCCTGGAGTCACATGTTATCATAGAATTTACAGTGCAGAAGGAGGCCATTCGGCCCATCGAGTCTGCACCAGCTCTTGGAAAGAGCACCCTCCCCAAGGTCAACACCTCCACCCTATCCCCATAACCCAGTAACCCCAACCAACACTAAGGGCAATTTTGGACACTAAGGGCAATTTATCATGGCCAATCCACCTAACCCGCACATCTTTGGATTGTGGGAGGAAACCGGAGCACCCGGAGGAAACCCACGCAGACACGGGGAGGATGTGCAGACTCCGCACAGACAGTGACCCAAGCCGGAATCAAACCTGGGACCCTGGAGCTGTGAAGCCATTGTGCTATCCACAATGCTACCGTGCTGTTCTATGAGGTAAGGTAAGATTTTTATGACAGTCAATGATAGTTGTATGGTAACCATGACTGCGAATCGCATTATATTCCAGATTTATTGACTTTAAATTCTACCCACTGCCATGGTGGGATTTGAACCCAAGCCTGGGTCTCTGGATTACTAAACCCACATTACCACTAAGCCATTGCCTACCTACCCATTCGCCTTCAACAAGGATCTGTGTTGAATGCTACTTCAAGGGCATAGCCTCAAACAGCAGTGCTGTAAGACACTCAGTGTTGTTTGTTAGAATCGCATCAGAGAATTCCTACACTGCAGAAGGAGGCCGTTCGGCCCATCGAGTTTATATCGACCCTTTGAAAGAGCACTCCACCCTGGCCCACTCCCCCGCTCTATCCCTGTAACCCCACCAAACCTGCACATCTTTGGACTGTGGGAGGAAACCGGATCACCCGGAGGAAGCCCACGCAGACACGGGGAGAACGTGCAGACTCCGCACAGACAGTGACCCAATGTTGGAATTGAACCCAGGTCCCTGGCACGGTGAGGCAGCAGTGATAACCACTGTGCCACCGTGTTGCCCTATGTAGCACTCACCAAATTCAAACCACTTTGATTAGAGTAACACAAAAAGGAATTGGATGTTTGTCGAAAGGGGAAATTGTATTTGTGATAAGGAGTAGGGATTTATGTTTGTAATTCTTCCTACTCTTTTCGATCCGGTTATTTGGTATTTATTTTACTTACGCATTGCATAATGTAGTATTTTATTCCTTTATCATCTTTGGAATAAATAACTAAAATCATTTACAGGGCTATGGGAAAAGAGTGAGGGCAGTGGGACTAGCACAGGCACAAGGGGATGAATGGTCTCTTTCTATAAAGTGGCTCTCCAAGATAACTGATCCATAAATGTCAGCGCTGTCTCGCTCGATACTTTGTGTTAGATCACCATGGGTTCAAACCGGAGCAGCAAGGTTTAACTGCACAACCTGAGTCAACAGATTGGCACGGTAGCATAGTGGTTAGAACAGTTGCTTCACAGCTCCAGGGTCCCAGGTTCGATTCCCGGCTGGGTCACTGTCTGTGCGGAGTCTGCACGTTCTCTCCGTGGGTTTCCTCCGGGTGCTCCGGTTTCCTCCCACAGTCCAAAGATGTGCAGGTTCGGTGGATCGGCCATGATAAATTGCCCTTATTGTCCAAAATTGCCCTTGGTGTTGGGTGGGGTTACTGGGTTATGGGGATGGGGTGGAGGTTTGTACTTGGGTAGGGTGCTCTTTCCAAGAGCCGATGCAGACACGATGGGCCGAATGGCCTCCTTCTACACAGTAAATTCTATGATTCTACGATAAGATCCTTAGAATGTATGAGAGTGCAGTGAAAGAAGGCCATAAGATCCTATAAATAAGATGATTCACGATCTTTGACCTCAAATCCACCATCCTCGCACGAGCCCCATAAATCTAGGTTTGTAACATGTGTTGACGGAGTTAAATAAGGAAGATTGTCAAGCTTCTCCGATATGGTTTGGCACGGATAAGAGGTGTTGGGGAAATGTGGACAGACAGGCCCTTTGAAAGTCAGTCGAATTGGGCCAAACTAATTTAAGTCAAATCTCCGACAATAATTGCTGATCCTTGTGCTGATGGCTCCCTGTTCTTTTTATAATTTTTTCCTTACGCAGATGATGTAATGAGTATTCTGTAAATATTTGCCATTAATGTCGCCATGGCAATGTTGGCTACAGGAATGAGAATTGAACCAATGACCGTTTAATAATTCTTTGGGGCTTTTTTCAATCAGCAGTCTGGATCTCTGACTGCTCCTTGCCCCAATCTGTTAATGTTGGATCTCTGGTTCCCTCTCTCTCACCAGAAGATATGTGATGCTTATTTGTCAGCAAGTCTCAGGGCTGCACGGTGGCACAGTGGTTAGCACTGCTACCTCACAGCACCAGGGACCTGGGTTCAATTCCGGCCTTGGGTGACTGTGTGGAGTTTGTACATTCTCTCCGGATCTGAGTGGGATTCCTCCGGGTGCTCCGGTTTCCTCCTACAGTCCAAAGGTGTACGGGTGGGTGGATTTGCCAGGCTAAATTGTCCCTTAGTGTCCAGGGATTAGGTCAGTTTATGGGTTGCAGGAATAGGGTTCTTCTGCAGTGTCGGGATTCTATGTTGAGTTTTCTGACAATTGGTACATGTGGGGAGCCAGGCAAACTCATGTTTAACCAAAGCTCAGATTCAAGTCCATCACTTGCCGCAGCCGATTGGGTGCTGAAGCCATCGTCCATGCTTTTCTTACCTCCGAGACTCAACTATTCTAACGCTTTCCTCTCTGGTCTTTCATCTTCCGCCCCTTTGAACTCTGAGTGCCCATGTTCTAAACTGCCACCAGATTCACCAATATACAAGCACATATAGTCACCCATCACCCCGGGGGGAATGAACTGCATTGGTTCCCGTTCCAGCAACACCTTGGGTGGGATATTCCAGCCTCCCAGTTTCTCAGCAGCGGGAGGCGGTGCACCAGAGAATCCCAGCGCCAGTGAACTGCCGGAGAATTCCGGGCCTTAAATTTACAATTCTCAGTTACAAATCCCTCCATGGCCTCCCTCCTCCCCATCTCCTCAGTGGTGTAGTGCTAACGTTACTGAGGCAGTACCTCCCTATCTCAGTGGTGTAGTGCTAACGTTACTGAGGCAGTACCTCCCTATCTCCTCAGTGGTGTAGTGCTAACGTTACTGAGGCAGTACCTCCCTATCTCAGTGGTGTAGTGCTAACGTTACTGAGTGAGTACCTCCCTATCTCCTCAGTGGTGTAGTGCTAACGTTACTGAGTGAGTACCTCCCTATCTCCTCAGTGGTGTAGTGCTAACGTTACTGAGGCAGTACCTCCCTATCTCCTCAGTGGTGTAGTGCTAACGTTACTGAGGCAGTACCTCCCTATCTCAGTGGTGTAGTGCTAACGTTACTGAGGCAGTACCTCCCTATCTCCTCAGTGGTGTAGTGCTAACGTTACTGAGCGTGTACCTCCCTATCTCCTCAGTGGTGTAGTGCTAACGTTACTGAGGCAGTACCTCCCTATCTCCTCAGTGGTGTAGTGCTGACGTTACTGAGGCAGTACCTCCCTATCTCCTTAGTGGTGTAGTGCTAACGTTACTGAGGCAGTACCTCCCTATCTCCTCAGTGGTGTAGTGCTAACGTTACTGAGGCAGTACCTCCCTATCTCCTCAGTCGTGTAGTGCTAACATTACTGAGGCAGTACCTCCCTACCTCCTCAGTGGTGTAGTGCTAACATTACTGAGTGAGTACCTCCCTATCCCCTCAGTGGTGTAGTGCTAACGTTACTGAGTGAGGACCTCCCTATCTCAGTGGTGTAGGGCTGACGTTACTGAGGCAGTACCTCCCTATCTCAGTGGTGTAGTGCTAACGTTACTGAGCGAGTACCTCCCTATCTCCTCAGTGGTGTAGTGCTGACGTTACTGAGCGAGTACCTCCCTATCTCCTCAGTGGTGTAGTGGTTACTGAGGGAGTAATACTGAGGCCTGACATGGGTTCAAATCCCAGCATCCAGTGGAATTTAAACACAATTACTTATTCAAATCTGGAAAATGACATTAATCTCTGTATAATGGTGACCACGGAACTATTGTTGATTGTTCTAAAAACCCATCTTGTAATAATTATAATCTTTATTAGTGTCACAAGTAGGCTTATATTAACACTGCAATGAAGCCACTGTGAAAAGCCCCTAGTCGCCACATTCCAGTGCCTGTTCGGGTATTCAGGGAAAATTCAGAATGTCTAATTCACCGAACAAGCACGTCAATCGGGACTTGTGGGGGGAAACCGGAACACCCGGAGGAAACCCACGCACACACGGGGAGAACATGCAGACAGACAGTGGCCCAAACCGGGAATCAAACCAGGGACCCTTGAGCTGTGAAGCAACAGTGCTAACCACTGTGCTACAGTGCTGCCCCTTAGCCCCTTCCACCCCTTAGTGGGAGGAAGAACGGTTATAATCGCTCCACGACAGGTGGCTTGGCTTTCAGTTGTCCAGGCCCTAAAGTTCTGGAACTCTCTCCTTAACCCTCTCCATCCCTCTGCCTCACTCTCCTCCTCTCAGACACTCCTTAAAACCTACTTCTTCTGACAAAGCTTGGAGTTGGTTAATTTCCCCAGATAAAAGCCAGCCGAGAATGGGACCGGCATTGTCGGATGGTCCCAGTTGGGTCGAGTTGCAGTCCCCACCGCCGCTTTACGGCCTTACCTTACTTTGGATTAAAGTCATCTGTTTCTAACCTTCACGGGACTCCTCGTGATTACTATATTATAATCTGTCGGGCGGTTATACAAAAGTAGGGAGGTTATACTTCAGTTGTACCATATCTGGAGCACTGTAGACAATATTGTCAGCTTATTTCAGGAAGGATGTAAATGTGCTGGAAGCAGTTTGGAGAAGTTTAGCAGACTAATACCCGGAATGGGTGGCTTGTTTCATGGGGAAATTTTGGACAGACTAAGTTTGTATCCACTGGAGTTAGATGCGATTTGATTGAAACATTTTTATGTTTATGGGATATGAGCATCACGGGCAAGGTTAGCATTTTTTGCCCTTGAATTGAGTGGCTTGCTGAGCCATTTCAGTATCAGTCACATTGCTGTGGGTCTGGAGTCACAGGTAGGCCGACCAGGTAAGGAGGCCGATTTCCTCGTGAACCAGATGGGTTTTTACCACAATTGACAATGATTTCATGGTCATCATTCGATTTGAATTGGGTCAGTAGAGCTCTTCACAGGCTCGAGGGGCTGAATGGCCTACTCCAACTCCTTGTTCATATGATTTTGTTCTGCTTGTGGTATTCACCGTGAAGAGCGCGACTGAATCCATCTCACTGCACAACTGCCTGGGAGTTTCCAACGCACTGTTGTGGAGGGCACGAGGATTTGGAATCTTCTCCCATATATTTGCATCCATTGAAGGCCCGTGTTACAGCCTGTTTGGGCCATTTGCATCTTCTTCAAAGTTCCAGTGCTTTGTTCAAATAATCCTGTGCCCAGAATCTTCAGAAGACCCTTTCGTTTTCATCTGGATATTTCCTTGGCCTACCTCAGACTAACTGCAGCTTCTGCTTGGCTTTGTTATAACGGAAGCAGTTTCATTCATGACTATTATTATTTTTTGTTTGCTGATAGTCTTCTTCCGGACCAGTCCATTTGGGAAAAACAGTATAGTAATGATAACATTTATAAAAATATAAATTTAGAGTACCCAATTATTTTTTTCCAATGAAGGGGCAGTTTAGCGTGGCCAATCCCCCTACCCTGCATATCTTTGGGTTGTGGGTGTGAAACCTGAGAGAATGTGCAAACACCACATGGACAGTGACCCGGGGCCAGGATCAAACCAGATCGTTGGTGCCGTGAGGCAGCAGGGCTTTTTTCAAATACATTTACGGGATGTGGGTGTCATTGGCGAGGTCAGCATTTATTGCCCATCTCTAATTGCCCTTCTGAAGGTGGTGGTGAGCTGCCTTCTTGAATTGCTGCAGTCCTTCAGGTGTAGATACACCCACTGTGCTGTTAGGGAGGGAGTTCCAGGATGTTGCCCCAGCGACAACGAAGGTGCGGCCGATATATTTCCAAGTTGGGTGGTGAGTGACTTGGAGGGGAACCTCCAGGTGATGGCGTTCCCAGGTATCTGCTGCTCTTGTCCTTCTAGATGGTAGTGGTCGTGGGTATCGAAGGTGCTGCCTCAGGAACCTTGGTGAGTTACTGTAGTGCATCTTGTAGATGGTACACACGGCTGACACTGTGCGTTGGTGGTAGAGGGTTTGAATGTTTGTGGAAGGGGGAGCAATCAGGCGAGGCTGCTTTGCCCGGGATGGTGTTGACCTTCTTGAGTGTTGTTGGAGCTGCACTCATCCAGGCAAGTGGAGAGTATTCCATTACACTCCTGACTTGCGCCTTGTAGATGGTGGACATGCTGTGGGGGTCAGGAGATGAGTTACTCGCCATAGGATTCCTAACCTTTGTCCTGCCCTGGTAGCCACAGTATTAATATGGCTAGTCCAGTTCAGTTTCTGATCAATGGTATCCCCCAGGATGTTGATTGTGGGGGTTTCAGCAAGTGCTCACTGCGTCACCATGCTGCCCTATAGTAATGATAACATCACTGGCTTGTAATCTGGAGACTCTGGCTAAAGCTCTGGGGATGGAGCTTCATAACTCCCAGCAGCTGGTGACATTTGAGTTTAATTACTTATGAAAAATATGGATTGAAAGTTACTCCAAGTTGTTATGACCACAGGATTATCATGGATTGAAATACAATCCCACTTGGTTCACGAATGCTCTTTGGTGAAGGAAATCTGCCATCCTTACCTGGTCTGGTCTCCATGTGACTCCAAACCCACAGCAACGTGCTTGACTCGAAACAGCTCTCAAGGGCAATTGGGGGCGAACACTGATTTTACCAACAACGGTCACACCCCATGAATAAATGGAAAAAGAACTCACAACTGCAGTTGGTAGCCAAGAAACTGTTGTTGGGATTTATTTCTCTCTGTAAACCTGGTTAACCTAGTTATTCGTTTCTTGTTTAAAGAGCAATTATATATCTGAGGCCGAGTGCTATTAAACTCCATGTTTGACAAAGGACGATATATAAAAGGCAGGTTAACAAAATTGAAGCTCAGGATATCAGAGGGTCAACTTGGATTCAAAATTGTTTTTCAGACTGGATGATTGAAGACAGTGGCGTACTTCAGGTGTCAGTGAACCATATAATTCCTACAGTTCAGAAGGAGGCCATTCAGCCCATTGGGTCTACACCAATCTTCTAAAACAACCCGACCTAAGACCACTTCACTGTCCTATCCACATAATCCCACCTACCTGCACTCCCCTGGACACCAAGGGACAACGTTACCATGGCCGAACCACCTAACCTGCACATCTTTGGACTGTGGGAGGGAACCAGAGCACCCAGAGGAAACCCACGCACACACGGGGAGAATGTGCAAACTCCACACAGGCAGTGACCCAAGGCTGGAATTGAACCTGCGTCCCTAGCACTGTGAGGCGGCAGTGCTAACCACTGTGCAACCGTGTGAGAATCATTGCTCTCTTTTGACATATGCAAAGGACCTGGATACTGGAGTACAATACAATGATGGTACAATTTCCAAATTTACCAGTGATAGCAAACTCAAAGGAGTGGCAGATAGTGAGGATGATACTAATATACTGAAACAAGACACAGTTAGACCAGCAGAACGCACAGACGACTGGGGCATGGAATTTAATACCAGAGAAGGGTGAGGTGATGCATTTTGGCTGAAGGAACTGTGAGAGGAATATAGACAATGACACAATTCTAAAGAGTATGCAGAGACAGAGAGAGCTGGGATCTCATTGTCATTGAATATTGAGAGTTAGTCTCATTTGACGCTATCCCCCTCCATTCCCAATCAATGTGTTGTCTCTATCTCCAGTCTAACTCTGTGCTGTCCCCCTCCATTCCCAATCAATGTGCTGTATCTATCTCCAATCCCACTCTGTTCTGTTCCCCTCCATTCCCAATCAATGTGTTGTCTCTATCTCTAGTCTAACTCTGTGCTGTCCCCCTCCATTCCCAATCAATGTGCTGTCTCTATCTCCAATCCCACTCTGTTCTGTTCCCCTCCATTCCCAATCAATGTGTTGCCTCTATCTCCAATCCCAGTGTGTGTGTTCTGTCTCCCTCCATTCCCAATCAATGTGTTGTCTCTATCTCCAATCCCACTCTGTGTGTTCTGTTCCCCTCCATTCCGAATCAATGTATTGTCTCTGTCTCCAATCCCAGTGTGTGTGTTCTGTTCCCCTCCATTCCCAATCAATGTGTTGTCTCTATCTCCAATCCCAGTGTGTGTGTTCTGTTCCCCTCCATTCCCAATCAATGTATTGTCTCTATCTCCAATCCCAGCGTGTCTGTTCCGTCCTTCTCCATTCCCAATCAATGTGTTGTCTCTATCTCCAATCCCAGTGTGTGTGTTCTGTTCCCCTCCATTCTCAATCAATGTGTTGTCTCTATCTCCAATCCCACTCTGCGCTGTTCCCCTCCATTCCCAATCAACATATTATCTCTATCTCCAATCCCAGTGTGTGAGTTCTGTTCCCCTCCATTCGCAATCAATGTGTTGTCTCTATCTCCAACCCCACTCTGCTGTCCCCCTCCATTCCCAATCAATGTGTTGTCTCTATCTCCAATCCCAGTGTGTTTGTTCTGTTCCCCTCCATTCCCAATCAATGTGTTGTCTCTATCTCCAATCCCAGTGTGTGTGTTCTGTCCCCCTCCATTCCCAATCAATGTGTTGTCTCTATCTCCAATCCCAGTGTGTGTGTTCTGTCCCCCTCCATTCCCAATCAATGTGTTGTCTCTATCTCCAATCCCAGTGTGTGTGTTCTGTTCCCCTCCATTCCCTATCAATGTGTTGTCTCTATCTCCAATCCCAGTGTGTGTGTTCTGTCCCTCTCCATTCCCAATCAATGTGTTGTCTCTATTGCCAATCTCAGTGTGTGTGTTCTGTCCCACTCCATTCTCAATCAGTGTTGTCTCTCTCTCCAATCCCACTCTGTGCTGTCCCCCTCCATTCCCAATCAATGTGTTGTCTCTATCTCCAATCCCAGTGTGTGTGTTCTGTCCCCCTCCATTCCCAATCAACGTGTTGTCTCTATCTCCAATCCCAGTGTGTGTGTTCTGTCCCCCTCCATTCCCAATCAATGTGCTGCCTCTATCTCCATTCCCACTCTGTGCTGTCCCCCTCCATTCCCAATCAATGTGTTGTCTCTATCTCCAATCCCTGTGTGTGTTTTCTGTTCCCCTCCATTCCCAATCAATGTGTTGTCTCTATCTCCAATCCCAGTGTGTGTGTTCTATTCCCCTCCATTCCCAATCAACGTGTTGTCTCTATCTCCAGTCCCAGTGTGTGTGTTCTGTCCCCCTCCATTCCCAATCAATGTGTTGTCTCTATCTCCAGTCCCAGTGTGTGTGTTCTGTTCCCCTCCATTCCCAATCAATGCATTGTCTCTGTCTCCAATCCCAGTGTGTGTGTTCCGTCCTTCTCCATTCCCAATCAATTATTGTCTCTATCTCCAATCCCAGTGTGTGTGTTCTGTCCCCCTCCATTCCCAATCAACGTGTGGTCTCTATCTCCAATCCCAGTGTGTGTGTTCTGTTCCCCTCCATTCCCAACCAACGTGTTGCCTCTATCTCCAATCCCACTCTGTGCTGTCCCCCTCCATTCCCTATCAATGTGTTGATCTATCTCCAATCCCAGTGTGTGTGTTCTGTCCTTCTCCATTCCCAATCAATGTGTTGTCTCTATCTCCAATCCCAGCGTCTGTGTTCTGTCCCTCTCCATTCCCAATCAATGTGTTGTCTCTATCTCCAATCCCAGTGTGTGTGTTCTGTCCCACTCCATGTCCCACTCCATTCTCAATCAGTGTTGTCTCTCTCTCCAATCCCACTCTGTGCTGTCCCCCTCCATTCCCAATCAATGTGTTGTCTCTATCTCTTGTCCCACTCTGTGCTGTTCCCCTCCATTCCCAAACAATGTGTTGTCTCTATCTCCAGTCACAGTGTGTGTGTTCTGTCCCTCTCCATTCCCAATCAATGTGTTGTCTCTATCTCCAATCCCAGTGTGTGTGTTCTGTCCCTCTCCATTCCCAATCAATGTGTTGTCTCTATCTCCAATCCCAGTGTGTGGGTTCTGTCCCCCTCCATTCCCAATCAATGTGTTGTCTCTATCTCCAGTTCCACTCTGTGCTGTCTCCCTCCATTCCCAATCAATGTGCTGTCTCTATCTCCAATCCCAGCGTGTCTGTCCTGTCCCCCTCCATTCCCTATCAATGTGTTGTCTCTATCTCCAGTCCCACTCTGTTCTGTTCCCCTCCATTCCCAATCAATGTGTTGTCTCTATCTCCAATCCCAGTGTGTGTGTTCTGTTCCCCTCCATTCCCAATCAATGTGTTGTCTCTATCTCCAGTCCCACTCTGTGCTGTCCCGTTCCATTCCCAATCAATGTGTTGTCTCTATCTCCAGTCCCACTCTGTGCTGTCCCCCTCCATTCCTAATCAATGTGTTGTCTCTATCTCCAGTCCCACTCTGTGCTGTCCCCCTCCATTCCCAATCAATGTGTTGTCTCTATCTCCAGTCCCACTCTGTGCTGTCCCGTTCCATTCCCAATCAATGTGTTGTCTCTATCTCCAATCCCAGTGTGTGTGTTCTGTTCCCCCTCCATTCCCAATCAACGTGTTGTCTCTATCTCCAGTCCCAGTGTGTGTGTTCTGTCCCCCTCCATTCCCAATCAATGTGTTGTCTCTATCTCCAATCCCAGTGTGTGTTTTCTGTCCCCCTCCATTCCCAATCAATGTGTTGCCTCTATCTCCATTCCCACTCTGTGCTGTTCCTCTCCATTCCCAATCAATGTGTTGTCTCTATCTCCAATCCCAGTGTGTGTGTTCTGTCCCACTCCATTCTCAGTCAGTGTTGTCTCTATCTCAAATCCCAGTGTGTGTGTTCTGTTCCCCTCCATTCCCAATCAATGTGTTGTCTCTATCTCCAATCCCAGTGTGTGTGTTCTGTCTCCCTCCATTCCCAATCAATGTGTTGTCTCTATCTCCAATCCCAGTGTGTGTGTTCTGTCTCCCTCCATTCCCAATCAATGTGTTGTCTCTATCTCCAATCCCAGCGTCTGTGTTCTGTCCCTCTCCATTCCCAATCAATGTGTTGTCTCTATCTCCAATCCCAGTGTGTGTGTTCTGTCTCCCTCCATTCCCAATCAATGTGTTGTCTCTATCTCCAATCCCAGTGTGTGTGTTCTGTCTCCCTCCATTCCCAATCAATGTGTTGTCTCTATCTCCAATCCCAGTGTGTGTGTTCTGTCTCCCTCCATTCCCAATCAATGTGTTGTCTCTATCTCCAATCCCAGTGTGTGTGTTCTGTCTCCCTCCATTCCCAATCAACGTGTTGCCTCTCTCTCCATTCCCACTCTGTGCTGTTCCCCTCCATTCCCAATCAATGTGTTGTCTCTATCTCCAATCCCAGTGTGTGTGTTCTGTTCCCCTCCATTCCCAATCAATGTGTTGTCTCTATCTCCAATCCCAGTGTGTGTGTTCTGTCTCCCTCCATTCCCAATCAATGTGTTGTCTCTATCTCCAATCCCAGTGTGTGTGTTCTGTCCCCCTCCATTCCCAATCAATGTGTTGTCTCTATCTCCAATCCCAGCGTCTGTGTTCTGTCCCTCTCCATTCCCAATCAATGTGTTGTCTCTATCTCCAATCCCAGTGTGTGTGTTCTGTCCCACTCCATTCTCAGTCAGTGTTGTCTCTATCTCCAATCCCACTCTGTGCTGTTACCCTCCATTCACAATCAATGTGTTGTCTCTATCTCCAATCCCACTCTGTGCTGTTTCCCTCCATTCCCAATCAATGTGTTGTCTCTATCTCCAATCCCAGTGTGTGTGTTCTGTCCCCCTCCATTCCCAATCAATGTGTTGTCTCTATCTCCAATCCCAGTGTGTGTGTTCTGTCCCACTCCATTCTCAGTCAGTGTTGTCTCTATCTCAAATCCCAGTGTGTGTGTTCTGTTCCCCTCCATTCCCAATCAATGTGTTGTCTCTATCTCCAATCCCAGTGTGTGTGTTCTGTACGCCTCCATTCCCAATCAATGTGTTGTCTCTATCTCCAATCCCAGTGTGTATTCTGATCCCCTCTATTCCCAATCAACGTGTTGTCTCTATCTCCAATCCCATTGTGTGTGTTCTGTCCCCCTCCATTCCCAATCAATGTGTTGTCTCTATCTCCAATCCCAGTGTCTGTGTTCTGTTCCCCTTCCAGTCCCAATCAATGTGTTGGCTCTATCTCCAATCCCAGTGTGTGTGTTCTGTTCCCCTCCATTCCCAATCAATGTGTTGTCTATATCTCCAATCCCAATGTGTGTTCTGTTCCCCTCCATTCCCAATCAATGTGTTGTCTCTATCTCCAATCCCAGTGTGTGTGTTCTGTTCCCCTCCATTCCCAATCAACGTGTTGCCTCTCTCTCCATTCCCACTCTGTGCTGTTCCCCTCCATTCCCAATCAATGTGTCTCCATTCCCAATCAATGTGTTGTCTCTATCTCCAATCCCAGTGTGTGTGTTCTGTCCCCCTCCATTCCCAATCAATGGTTTGTCTCTATCTCCAATCCCAGTGTGTGTGTTCTGTTCCCCTCCATTCCCAATCAATGTGTTGTCTCTATCTCCAATCCCAGTGTGACCTTTTGTGCAGCACTTATTGAATGCATTTTGGAAATCCAGATATACTACATCTACTGGTTCCACTTTTTCTATCTTACAAGGAACATTCTCAAAAGATTCTAATGCATTTGCTAACAGGGCTCCCCTTTATTAAGACCATGTTGACTTGATCTAATCATTTTATGCTTGCCTAAGTACATTGTTATGACTTTCTTAATAATAGAATCCTGCATTTTCCCAATGACTGATATTTGGCTAACAGACCTGTCGTTCCTTGTTTTCCCTTTCTCTCCTTTCTTGTAAAGCAGCGTAACAAATGCTAAATTCCAACCTAATGGGACCATTCCCGAATCTAAGGGATTTTGGGAAATCTTAGCCCTAGCCCGCCCACTATCTCTGTAGCTATCTCTTATAGAACTAGAGGGTGTAGGCCATTAGGTCTCAGGGATCTGTCAGGCCTGAGTGGCATACGTTCACTGTGTACAATCAGAACACTCTATGTACAGTTGCCTGTTAAATCCGAAGAATATCCACAGCATCTTGTACTCACGTAACGTTTAGTGTTTTCCTGTAAAACCTTCAATGTCGTCCCAACTTTTGAAGTGCGAAGCAATTGCTTCAGATATTACAATACCTGTGTTGCAAAGCTTCAAGTCAAGACAGCGTATGGAACCGCTTTAGGAGCAGTCTGCCTCCAGGGTGTGAACAAGTTAACATTGGAAGAAAGCAAAATGCCTGACTGGTCGTAAAGTGAATCATAACCAGTGCAGCATAAACTGGCTCAGTGGTTAACACTCTCCCCACTGAGTCACAAGGTTGGGAGTTCAAGACCCACTCCAGAGACCCTTTCAATGAGATGATTAACTGCAGAGTCCTGTCTTTTCTCTCAACCAGGATTACCAAAACATTTGTTGGAGGTAGTTATGTGTATAAAATTAGCTGCCATGTTTCCATTACAACAGTGGCAACACTTCAAAAGTATTTAATTGCCGGTTAAAAATGCTCCAAAGTGGTGAAAAAGTGTTCCATGATGTTCTTTCTTCAAATGTATATTGTTGTGGAAAAAGACTTTCCTACTTAAATGTTTGCTGAGAGAAGGCAGTGGTATAGTGGTACAGTCACTGGATTGGTAATCCAGAGGCCCAGGGTAATGCTGTGGGAGAATTAGGTTCAAATCCCACAATGGCAGATGATGACATTTGAAATCCATAAAACCCAGGAATTGTAAGTCTGCCGATTACCATAAAACATTGCCGAAGCAGTGGAAAACATAGCAGCAAGTTCGCGTAGCATTCTAGCGGCCATGTTTACGCAGCTATCAGAAAATACCTGCTCTCAACTTCCTAGGTTGCCCGTCGTCTCAAGGACTATTCAAAGGTGCCGACAAAAAAATTCTGGATTTCCCGCTAATCCAGCGGCTAGACCGGTTTTGAAATACCTGACGAATATTGTAAACTTGACAATGGCGAACAGTTTCTGAGATACGATTCGGGCGCCGAGGATCAACAGCGCTTACTAGTATTCGCATCAGAAAGTGCTCTTCAGGATTTAGCATCATATCGTCATTGGGCATGTGATGGAACATTCAAGATTGTGCCACAACAGTGGTTTCAACTGTTCTGCATTCATGTACAAGTTAAAGGTAGCAGTTTTCCACGGGTCTTTGCATTACTGCCGAATAAAAGAAAGCAGACATACAAATTATTTTTTGACCAATTGAAAATTATGCAACCTAATGCAGATCCGATTGATATCATGGCAGATTTCGAAGTTGCAGTTCACAAGGCAATTAATTCATCATTCCTTAATTCATCTGTCGTGGCATATTTGTTTCATTTGAGCCAATCAGTGTTTCAAAAAATTACAGATTTAGGCCTCAAAGAAAAATACAATACAGACTCTGAATTCTGTCTTAAAATTCGATGTTTTTCAGCATTAGCTTTCCTCCCCGTTGAAGATGTCGAAGAGGCTTATGAAGATTTGATAGACGATGAAGAAATACCTTCTGAATTCATCGTTTACTTCGACTTGACTTACATAGGCATTGTGAGAGGACGTGGTGCTAGACGAAGGAGAGAACCACCTACATTCCCGACAGCTGTATGGAATGTTCTACAAGATCTACCGAGAACAAATAATGCTGCTGAGGGGTTTCATTCTGCGATAAAGCGTTCGGCGGGTGGAGCTCATTTGAATATCTGGAGGTTAATCAAAACTCTGAAGGAAGAGGAAGGGTTCATAATAGGCAAAAAGGCTCAAATTCTTCGGGGACATCAGTCGACTTCATGTACGCGATATAAGAAAATAACTGAACGCCTCAAAAGATTGGTCGTTGAATATGATTCTACAACAAAAATTGATTTTTTGAGGAATGTTGCATACAATTTGCATCAATTTTAAGTAATTGGTAAACTTTTAGATTTTTTAACTACATTTTCCAACTGTATTTTCTAAGTGATATGATATCTTTCGGGAATTTTAAGTAATTAGTAAACTTTTAGATTTTTTAACTGCATTTTTCAACTTTTGCTGTATTTTACTTGCATTTTATCAATTAAATTCTCATAGTAAACTTTTAGATTTACTTGCTGTATTGTACTTGCATTTTATCAATTAAATTCTCATTGAAGATATTATACCTGGTTTTCTACGGAGTTTATTTGTAATTGGATAATTGGACAAAAAGACGTGCGAACAAAAAGACGTTGGACCAAAAGACGTGGACGAAGTGACGTCGGACGAAAAGACGTGACACGATTGAAGCCTACTCGTGACAATAAAGCGATTTTCACTTTTTTTTTCAATAAGCGATTTTCATTTCATTTTCATTTTTCACTGATGTTCTTTCGGGAGGAGAAATCCGTCTTCTCCCGTGGCCGTGGGCAGCACGGTTCTGCCGTGGGCAGCACGGTGGCGCAGTGGGTTAGCATTGCGGTCTCACGGCGCCGAGGTCCCAGGTTCGATCCCGGCTCAGGATCACTGTCCGCGTGGAGTTTGCACATTCTCCCCGTGTCTGCGTGGGTTTCGCCCCCACAACCCAAAAATGTGCAACTTTGCACCTACTTTGGTGGATTGGCCACGCTAAATTGCCCCTTAATTGGAAAAAGTGAATTGGATGCTCTAGATTTATGTAAGAAAAGGAAAATCGAGTCACAATTGGGAAAATCTAGTCGCAATTTGTAAAAGTTGATGGCAAAAGTGAAGTCGTATGGGGTTCAGGGTGTACTAGCTAGATGGATAAAGAACTGGCTGGGCAACAGGAGACAGAGAGTAGTGGTGGAAGGGAGTGTCTCATAATGGAGAAGGGTGACTAGTGGTGTTCCACAGGGATCCGTGCTCGGACCACTGTTGTCTGTGATCTACATAAATGACCTGGAGGAAGGTATAGGTGGTCTGATTAGCAAGTTTGCAGATGATACTAAGATAGGTGGAGTTGCAGATAGCGAGGAGCACTGTCAGAGAATACAACAAAATATAGATAGATTGGAGAGTTGGGCAGAGAAATGGCAGATGGAGTTCAATCCAGGCAAATGCGAGGTGATGCATTTTGGAAGATCAAATTCAAGAGCGGACTATATGGTCAATGGAAGGGTCCTAGGGAAAATTGATGTGCAGAGAGATCTGGGAGTTCAGGTCCATTGCACCCTGAAGGTGGCAACGCAGGTTGATAGAGTGGTCAAGAAGGCATACAGCATGCTTGCCTTCATCGGACGGGGTATTGAGTACAAGAGTTGGCAGATCATGTTACAGTTGTATAGGACTTTGGTTCGGCCACATTTGGAATACTGCGTGCAGTTCTGGTCGCCACATTACCAGAAGGATGTGGATGCTTTAGAGAGGGTGCAGAGGAGGTTCACCAGGATGTTGCCTGGTATGGAGGGTGCTAGCTATGAAGAAAGGTTGAGTAGATTAGGATTGTTTTCGTTGGAAAGACGGAGGTTGAGGGGGGACCTGATTGATACAAAATTATGAGAGGTATGGACAGGGTGGATAGCAACAAGCTTTTTCCAAGAGTGGGGGTGTCAATTACAAGCGGTCATGATTTCAAGGTGAGAGGGGAAAATTTAAGAGAGATATGCGTGGAAAGCTTTTTACGCAGAGGGTGGTGGGTGCCTGGAACGCTTTAGCAGCGGAGGTGGTAGAGGCGGGCACGATAGCATCATTTAAGAAGCATCTAAACAGGTATATGAATGGGCGGGAACAGAGGGAAGTAGACCTTGGAAAATAGGAGACAGGTTTAGATAGAGGATCTGCATCAGCGCAGGCTGGGAGGGCCGAAGGGCCTGCTCCTGTGCTGTAATTTTCTTTGTTTCTTTGTTTCTTCCCCATCTGGCCTACATGTGATGCCAGACCCACAGCAATGGGGTTGACTCCTAAATGCCCTCAATAAATGTTGGTCCAGCCAACAATGCCCACATCCCATGAGCGAATGAAAAGGCTAACTGTGACATGAGATCCACAAATAATGAAAATGTACAAAAGATTCCCCTTTGTTCTCTCATTGCTCCATTGGGAATGGGTTCATCCTTGCTGACTCCAGTGGCTGATGGTGAGCGTGTGGATCAGATCAGCAGAGATGTGAGAAATGGGCGTTGTGCACCTGAAAACAGAGAGGTTAAGAGGAGATTTAATAGAGGCGTTCAAAATTGGATAAACAATGAGAATCTGTAACCGCTGGCAGGAGGGTTTGCAACCTAACGGCACAGAGTGAAGGTCATTGGCTGAAGCGCCAGAGGCTAACTTATTTTGTTTTACTAAAATAAGTTGTGATGATTTGGAATGCACTGGGCAATTGGACAGTGGAAGCAGACAGGGGAATTTGGACAAAACAAGGAGGGAAAATGTGCAGGATTGTGGGGAACAAGTGGGATCGGGGCGATGCCTCTTTCCAAGAGCCAACATGGGCCTGATGAGCCGAATGGCCTCTTTCTGTGCTGCAGAAGTCTAAGCCCTGCTTTCTCAGCCGAAGATGTAGGAGGCCACAAAGAGTAGCCATAGAACAAACCCTGTTGACTGAATCAGCAAGGATAAACCCAATCACAATCTAGGGCCAGTTTAGGTCATGTAGCTCGATGACTGGTTTGTGATGCAGAGCAAGGCCAACGGCTATGGGTTCAATTCCCGTGCCAGCTGAGGTAATTCATGAAGGTCCTGCCTTCTCAACCTTGCCCCTTGCCTGAGGTGTGGTGATTCACAGGTTAAACCAGTCAGCTCGCCCCCTCAGAGGGGAAAGCAGCCCATGGTCATTTGGGACTATGGAGACTTTACCTTTACCTAGTCTCCCCACTGGGGATTGGCTGGATGTGGATGTTGGACAAGGAAATCCATCAAGGTTGAACGATAATGTCAGTTCAGATTAATCGCCAGCTGGCACTTCCTGTACTGGCAGCGGTAGAATTGGTCACTCCAGCGGGAACTGAATGTCTTGGTGGTGCCCAAGGAGCCTTGGCCCAAACAGATATTGATCAGTCAGGGGGAATTAGTAAGGGGGAACAAAAGGAACTTTATTTTGGAAGTCTTGGCCTTTTTTTTACTGTTGGGATCACCTCCTGCTGCGAACAAGTGTCCTTTGTAGCTTTTTGTTTTTTGCTGGTCTGTGCTGACTGCATCAGAGCTTTTGTATTAATGAACAATCCAAGCTGCGTAAACACATATTTTGGCTGAAGGAGCTTTGGAACAGAGCCCTTGACAGTAGCCAGTGCCCTCCGGACCATTGAGCTACTGGCAACAGCAGCATCTGAAAGTACAGGGATAGGAGGGAACTGAGATTTCACCCAGTCAATATGAGAGAAATGTCCTCCTTTTCCAACATTGGGAATCAACATTCCCAGGCACAATGAAAAGAGACGACAATCAGAGAGCAGGGGCGGGATTCTCCCCTACCCGGCAGGGCGGGTGGTCACTGTGCCGAGGAGTGGCATGAACCACTCCGGCGACGGGCAGCCGCAAAGGTGCAGAATCCTCCGCACCTTCAGGGGCTAGGCCGGCGGCGGAGTGGTTTGCGTCTCGCCGACCGGCGCGGAAGGGGCTTGGCGCCATGCCAACCGGCACCGAAGGGCCTCCGCCGGCCGGCGCTTGCGCGGGAGCGCCAGTGTGTGCTGGCGTCATCCCAGCGCATGCGCAGGGGGGGTTCATCTCCGCTTCGGCCATCACGGAGGACCACAGCAGCCAGTGCGGAGGGACAGAGTGCCCCCACGGTATAGGCCCCGATCGCGGATCGGTGGGCCCCGATCGCGGGCCAGGCCACCGTGGGGGCACCTCCCGGGGCCAGATCCGGGGCCAGATCCCCCGAGGACCCCAGAGGCCGCCTGTGCAGCCAGGTCCCGCCGGAGAATCGGCGGGTGGGGCCGCTGCCAGCAGCCGCCGACTGTCACGGCGTGATTCCCGCCCCCCCCCCCAAATCCCCGGCACCGGAGAATTCGGCAGCCGGCAGGGGCGGGATTCACTTGCCCCCCCGGCGATTCTCTGACCTAGCCGGGGAGGGGGGGGGGGGCGGTCAGAGAATCCCGCCCCAGGACAAAGTTAAATCTCTGTCGCCGATGCTCTGTACCAGATTATCCCTGCGCTCCCAAGTCAACCTTTGCCCACTTCCATCTCGCTTACCCTCTACATTCAAAGACATCTATTATATTTTCTGTACCTAACCATCACTGAATCAGGAGACAAACAGCAGAAGCAGGAGGAGGCCACTCAGGCCCTCGAGCCTGCTCCTCTATTCAATAAGATTATGGCTGATCCGATTGTAACTTCAGCTCTGCATTCCTATTTATCCCCTCCCTTCGATAATCTTTCACCCCCCCCCCTTGATAGAATCAATCCAACTCTGAACTCAAGTTAACCTTTTTAAAACATACAGTGAACTTCTTCACAATCATCAATTCAAATACAACCCCCAAAGAATACAACACTAAGTAAAGCTTTAAGCTTTCCTTTTTAACATCCATAAGACTTAAAAACAAAACTTTTATCAGAAGCACATCAGATTAAAGTCACGACTGAAAACATTTATAATTCTGAATTCAGCAAATGATCAAGAGATAGTCTTTTGATGGCAGGGAGAACAGAAGTACACCTGCTTGGCCTGGCTTCAGCTCCAACACTGAAAACAAAACTAAAATACACTCTGCAGCCTGCTCAAAAACAAAAGTAAAAAGCTGACAGACAGCCCAGCTCCACCCACACTCTGACATCACTGCAGTAATAAACACCCATTTCTTAAAGGTACTCTCACTCCAGATATTTATATACACACCCATTTGTAAACACCCATTTCTTAAAGATACTCTCACATGACAAACAGGATGACTCAAACTGTTTTGCTCTTTGAAGCGTATTCACTCCAGTAAAGTAGGGCATGATTTGTGCCTGTCATGATCCCACAAGTGCAATGTGTTCATGAGCAGATCATCCGGATGGAGCGGGTCGTCTGAGTGAGAGATACTCAGTGAGGAAACGAGAAGGGATGTCGCTGCTCCTCTTAAAAATTAAGCTGGCCCATGTGATCACCTGCAACCACCTGAGAGGGTGGGCAAGGCCTCAGTTTATTTAACATCAGATCCTGAGAAGAGAGTGGAAGTGCTCAGGAGCTTGGGCCATGTGTAAGGCCTACAGCTGTGTTGCTTATGGTAGCCCAGCCTGTGAAATTCCATGTGGGGTGCCTGATGATTTGAAGAGGGCCCAGCACAGTCTGTTCTCGAGGTGCGGTTTGGCTTGGATTTGCTGCCCATGGTGTCAGCTTCCTGAACAAGAACCTGTTACTTTGATAGTTTTGCAGTGAGGAGCAGAGTACAGATTGTGCAGCCAGCTTTGATTTGTCCGTGGGAATATCCCCGCGGATACAACCCAAACATCCCACTTGATGATTTTACCAGAGAGGGAGCAAGTGAAAACACAGGGCTTCACATCATTTCACTGTTGGCTGAGTTTGCTTTATGATCCTTTCCCAATTCATACCATATCACAGGCAGTGATAATGAAGGAATAAATAAAGCAAGCAAGTGCCTTAAAACCTCAGGACATCCCAAACTGCCAATAGTTCCTGAAACATTAGGGGCTAGTTTCTCCCCCCCGTCACATTTTTCTCTGCAGCCCACCATTCCCTGGCATTGGGATTCTCTACTCCCGCTGCTTGTCAATGGATCTCCCATTGAAACCACCCCACACCCTGGGGAACCCGTGGGTAGGGATGTGCTGCCAGTGGAAACAGAATCGCATCGACCGGAGAATTCCAGCCCACATTTAGAGTCCTTTCATTGAGTCGCGAGCTCCTCCACGTAACCCGAGTCAGTCACTGTTTTTCGTGGTTCATGGAGGCGCAGTGGCATGGGGCACAGTGGTTAGCACTGCTGCATCACGCTCCAGGGTCTCGAATTTAGTACTCCAGTGACAACACCAACTACGTCACTGCCACCACCTGCCCCCTCGTCCCACTTCGTCAGTGCTTATAGCCGTGTGCATCTTGAATTTACAAATCCACTGATGCATCATTTGTCTTTACCTGAAGGTTTGAAGCAATCCACACCTCACACTTGCATTCCCTACACTGCATTGGGATTGTCGGCCTAGATTCTAGGCTCAGGTCCCTGGAGTGAGGGGTCGCACCTACAACCTTCTGACTCAGAGATGGGAGGGGCTACCAATGGTTGATAGCTGTATTGGGGGAAGGCGTGGGGGGGTGGGGGGGGGGGGGGGGGGGGGGAGGGGAGGGGGGGGGGGTTGGAGGGGTGGAGGAGAGGGGGGTAGTGTGGTGAGGGATTGGTTGGTGGGGATGGGGTACCAGGTCTCACTTATTGAACTCTGTCCCTTGGAAACAATTACCCAATTTTTGCCAGAAGTTGAAGCATCGATAAACGGGTGAATTTTAAACCTCTAAAAACACGTTTGACAATCTGTAGAAAATCTCAATCCTGGCCGTATCTGGGATTAACAGAACCGGGATGTGAGGCAGTGGGCGGATAACCCTTTTTTGGGAAAGTGAAGTATGTTAATGAGGCTGACCAGCTCTGTTTGAGCTTGCCTGGCACGTTATCGAGTAACCGTCTGAGTTTTCCAATTCCAGGTTCGAGCTGAAAATCCGAGAGTTGAGACTCCCTGTGCCCGACGGGGGTGCTGCATGGTTGGCAGTGCTGCCTTTCAGGTGAAATGGAGGCCCTGTCTGCCTGCTGGGGGGGGGGGATATGTAAATGACCCCATGTTTCAGACAAAGAGCAAGGCAGATGATCTGCTCCTTATCACTTTGTTCTCTGTGGCATCTTGCTGTGCTGAAATTGTCTGCCATGTTTCCTACATCCCAACAGTGACTACACTTCCAAAAGGAATTAATTGGCTTTGAGATGTCCGGTGGTTGGGAGTAACGCTGTATAAATGTAAATCTTACTTTTCTTTTGACGGGATGAGAGAAGTCAAGCATTTGGTAACTCTGATGGGGCCTGGACATCATTGGTTGGTTTTATCTTTCTGCTGGGATTCTGCAATGAACAGCACATAAAATAGGTCACTTCCTGTGTAATGAAACCAATAATGGTGGCCCCAATCCTGCCAGGAACGTGACCGGTTCGTCAATCCCGCTGGGCTTCCTCTTTTACTTCGGAACCACTGGTTTTCCAGGAAGTGGCTCCAGGATTTCCAGGCACATATTTATGCTGGTGCTGGCTCAACCTGTTGAAACTCTCCTTCAGAACTGGAATCGATGTGGTGTGACACCCCAAATACCAACATGCTGCTGGAGTCACGGGGGATTCAGCTAATCCCTCCTCCAATTGCTTCACTCACGCCAAAGCCTGGAAGCAGGTTGCCTGGATGTGGTGCTCAATAGGATGAGTCGCTTTTTTCTGAAGAACAGGATACAGAGATCCTGGTAATATCACAACTCAGAAGCAGGCCATTCTGCCCAACAGGTTGATTCTGGTTTATGCTCCATTTCATTCCACCCGTTAGCGTCTCAACACATCAGCATTTCAGCTTGTATTCCTCTCTGAGTCACACCGTTATCCCATCTCCCCCTAAATACAGCCAAGCTGTTCACCTCCACTATTCAATGTGAATTTCTCCAACCATTCCCTAGGCAAAGGATTTCTGAATAACGCCTTGGATCAGGATACACGGATGGGGCTTGGGATTGGGCTGCCTGCAGAAATCCTGATCTAAAGTACAATCCATGTATCCTGATATCTTGCCACGCCCAGTAATCCTTATCCAAGGTCGTATCCAGATCTGGCCCGGGATCAAGAAACTTGGATGGGGCCTGGGATCGTAGGGCCCAGGATTTTTGAATCTGGCCAGGGATCAGGAATTCTGAATAGAGCCTGAAATCAGGAATTCTGAATAGGATCTTGGATCAGGGGGCGGGATTGTGTGAAAATGGGGCTATGTCCCCATGCTGGTGGGAAAACCGGCTCCAACGACTCCAGTGTCAACGATTCCCAAGGTGAGGAATTCTCACCTTTCTGGGGGGGCTAGGTGGATGCCGGAGGGGTTGGCGCCGCTCCAGCCGGCGCCAAAGGGACTGGGTAAAACTGGACAGCCGCTTGGCCCATCGGGGCCCGGAAAATCGCCGGGGGGGGGGGGGCGGGGGGGCGCTATCAACGGCCACCGACTGGCATAGCGGGAATCCCTCTGCCAACCAAAAAATGAAGCCGGAGAATAGGGCAGCCGGCGCGGTGTGGCGGGATGGGTATCGCACCCCCCCCCCCCCCCCACACACCCCCCTCCCTCCCCCCCCACACCCCCACCGGGGGGATACTCCGACCCAGTGGGGGGTTGGAGAATCTCAGCCAAGATTTCTGGATCCGCCCTGGAATCAGGATTTCAGGTTCCAGCCTGGGATCATGATTTCTAGATCCAGCCTGGGATCATGATTTCTAGATCCAGCCTGGGATCAGGATTTCTAGATCCAGCCTGGGATCAGGATTTCTGGATCTGCCCTGGGATCAGGATTTCTAGATCCAGCCTGGGATCAGGATTTCTGGATCCGCCCTGGGATCAGGATTTCTAGATCCAGCCTGGGATCAGGATTTATAGATCCAGCCTGGGATCAGAATTTCTAGATCCAGCCTGGCATCAGGATTTCTAGATTCAGCCTGGGATCAGGATTTCGGCATTTAGTCTGGGATCAGGATTTCTAGATCCAGCCTGGGATCAGGATTTCTGGATCCGCCCTGGGATCAGGATTTCTGAAGTCAGCCTGGGATCAGGATTTCAGGATCTGCCCTGGGATCAGTATTTAAGGATCTGCCCTGGAATCAGGATTGAAGGATCTGCCCTGGGATCAGGATTTAAGGATCAAGCCTGGGATCAGGATTTCTGAATTCAGCCTGGGATCAAGATTTCAGGATCTGCCCCGGGATCAGGATTTAAGGATCTGCCCCGGGATCAGGATTTAAGGATCTGCCCCGGGATCAGGATTTAAGGATCTGCCCTGGGATCAGGATTTAAGGATCTGCCCTGGGATCAGGATTTAAGGATCTACTCTGGGATCAGGAATTAAGGATCCACCCTGGGATCAGGATTTAAGGATCCGCCCTGGGATCAAGATTTAAGGATCTGCCCCGGGATCAGGATTGAAGGATCTGCCCTGGGATCAGGATTTAATGATCCAGCCTGGGATCAGGATTGCAGGATCTGCCCTGGGATCAGGATTTAATGATCCAGCCTGGGATCAGGATTTAAGGATCCAGCCTGGGATCAGGATTTAATGATCCAGCCTGGGATCAGGATTTAAGGATCTGCCCCGGGATCAGGATTTAAGGATCTACCCTGGGATCAGGATTTAAGGATCAGCCCTGGGATCAGGATTTAAGGATCCGCCCTGGGATCAGGATTTAAGGATCCGCCCTGGGATCAGGATTTAAGGATCAGCCCTGGGATCAGGATTTAAGGATCCGCCCTGGGATCAGGATTTAAGGATCCGCCCTGGGATCAGGATTTAAGGATCCGCCCTGGGATCAGGATTTCCGGATCTGCCCTGGGATCAGGATTTAATGATCCAGCCTGGGATCAGGATTTAACGATCCGCCCTGGGATCAGGATTTAAGGATCCGCCCTGGGATCAGGATTTAAGGATCTGCCCCGGGATCAGGATTTAAGGATCTACCCTGGGATCAGGATTTAAGGATCAGCCCTGGGATCAGGATTTAAGGATCCGCCCTGGGATCAGGATTTAAGGATCCGCCCTGGGATCAGGATTTAAGGATCAGCCCTGGGATCAGGATTTAAGGATCCGCCCTGGGATCAGGATTTAAGGATCCGCCCTGGGATCAGGATTTAAGGATCCAGCCTGGGATCAGGATTTAAGGATCCAGCCTGGTATCAGGATGCCATGCCTATTGTCAAGGATCAGTTTGATCGGTAATGGTGTGGCTTGACAGCAGTGAACAGGGCGAGGAGACCGAGAGAATTGAAAGCTAATGGCCGCTATTGGTCACGAACTCCATCCTTATTGCACCCTGTCTCTGTAGGCAGCAGTGAAGAAGGCAGTGGACTGTTTATCATAAAAGAGGAGGGGTGGAGGAGAGTGGTATCAACCGCCAAGGGAAGAAATATAAATACAGAGTGGAAGCTTTTCTTTTCGACTGGAAAGTCAAACTCTAATCTTATTTCTATGTGCTCTGTACGGGGAAATGTAGTTGGCGATTCCAATGTGTCCCATCCTTGTTTGGATCTATATATAGTTCTGAGTGCATATGGAGCCTCCTTGGTTTCTCTCTTCACCCTGTGCTATCGATCGCAATAAAGAAGGCCCTGTTAGGTCTGGATGAAAGAATTTCTCTGACCCAAGCTCCTTTTCATTAAAATGCTGTGTTTACTTTATATTATTTGAAGGCAAGGAAAGTAAACAAATCCCAGACCAAGAATGCAGGATATTGCCTTTTAAGATCCAATAGAGGCCCGATTATTTACAACTTGGGGTTTGCTGCTCATACACAGGCCCCAGTCTACCATTCAGCACATGTAAAAAAGAGCCATATTGTTTCAGCAATGCTCAGGTAATAATATATCATATTTTTCTTTTGCTTTGCTCTTTCGATCACCTCTTCACTCTCTCTCTCTCTCTCTCTCTCTCCTTCTCTCCGTCTCCCTTGCCGCCTGATGCCCTGCCCCTGGCTGCGAGATTGCTGTAGTTGGCACTCTTCCACCAACGGCCCAATAATAGCTCTCTCAGGCTTATATAACTGCAACCTTTGTTGGGTTAGGCGGAACTACTTGCCTTTCCTGAGGTGTGCGGGGGCCTTTCCTCAACGTGGGCCTGTGTGGGTTAGCGTTAGATCCATATTGCTGTGCTTTCAGTCTGTGCTCCAGCTGGAGGGTGGGGCGGGGGGGTTGGTGGGGGTAGCTGGATCTCTGAACAAGGTCAAGTGTGGAGCAGCTTTGCTGTTCGCTGCCCAAGAGTTGCCAACTGCTTCTCTCCATGCGGCCCACTGGCCTTCAGTCTCCTCTCTCGCAGACTGTTGGCTCATGTTGGGCTCACAGTTCCACAGAGAGAGAGAAAGAAAGCTGCCAACGACTCCCTGTTGCCCTTCAGTCTTGGCACCAGATCACCCTTGATTTTTTTTTTGTCAGGAAATTGGGCCAGACCCAATCAGCCTGATCCCAGTATGAACCTAGATTGTATTTGCCCACATTTGGACAGGGGCTGCTCGAGGAGCCCAAACCCTGGTGGATTTTGAATGTTTTTCCCTGTCTAGTAAGGTATTGTGGCCTCGATTGGTCAACTCTGCGCAGACCCAGGATCTCACCTGGGAATTTTATTCCAATGGATTTTCCTGGGCAGTTCATATCAAATCAAAATGGGAGAGGCAATGGCACAGTGGGATTTCCACTGGGCTAATCCAGACTAATACTCAGGGAAACAGGGTTCAAATCCCTTCATGGCAGATGGTGGGAAATTCAATAAAGCATTTCTAATTAAAAGTGTAATGATGAAGCTGAAACCGT
The DNA here is from genome assembly GCF_902713615.1 of Scyliorhinus canicula. NCBI lineage: Eukaryota > Metazoa > Chordata > Chondrichthyes > Carcharhiniformes > Scyliorhinidae > Scyliorhinus > Scyliorhinus canicula. The sequence goes on from NC_052158.1 coordinate 9,203,712, forward strand.
TGTCGATTGTTGTTAAAAACTTGTAGTCATTCCAACAGTCCAAAGATGTGCAGGCTAGGTGGACTGGCCATGCTAAATTTTCCCTTAGTCTCCAAACGTTTTGGGGGGGGGGGGGGGGTTGCTAGTCCTAGTTGGGGTGCTCTTTCAGAAGGTCGGTGCAGAGTCGATGGGCCGAATGACCTCCTTCTGCACTATGATTCTATGAGGGCACTTTCTCAAAAGGTGGTGCAGGCAGAGTCTTTGAATATTCTTAAGGCAGGTCAGAAGGATTCTTGATAAGCAAGGGGGGGGGGTGAAAGGTTATTGGTGGAAGGTGAGAGGTTACAGTCAAACCAGTCACCATCTTATTGAATGGTGGAGCATGCTCGAAGGGCCAAGTGGCCTATTCCTGTTCCTAATTCACATGTACATGGGGTTATCAAACAAAATCAGACTCACAGAACCCGGAGGAGTTCTGAGGATCAGTGAAAAAGACCTTGGTCAGTTGGGGATCTTAATTTTTTTTAAAATAAAGTTAGAGTACCCAATTCATTTTTTCCAATTAAGGGGCAATTTAGCATGGCCAATCTACCTAACCTGCACATCTTTGGGTTGTGGGGGCAAAATCCACTCAAACACGGGGAGAATGTGCAAACTCCACACGGACAGTGACCCAGAGCCGGGATCGAACCTGGGACTTCGGTGCCGTGAGGCAGCAGGGCTAACCCACTGCGCCACCGTGCTGCCCAAGGAGCATCTAAAATGATAAAAGAGAGACGGAGAGGCTGGAGAGGTTGAGGGAAGAGATTCCAGAACGTTGGCAAAAGGAAAATACTGCGGTTGCTGGACATTTGAAATAGAAACATAAGGATCTGGGTGACTTTCTTTCTCCACAGATGCTGAGTGTTTCTGGCATTGTCTCTTTTTATTTCAGGGTGCAGGTAGCGGAAGACATGGCCGCCAAAAACAGAAGAATTAAAACTGGGAAGGTGCAAGATACCAGAATAGGATGGAGCGGAGATATCTTGGAGGGTTAAGAGGTTTGAGGAGATTATGAGGACTGGGAGAGGGGAGAGGCCATGGAGGAGTTTGAAAACTGAACCATGAATTGGGAATGGTGGAGTGTGACTGGAACACATATTGACTGTAGGTCACCCCACATGGTGTACCAGTATGTCAGGTAGGTGACCTACCATTGCAACATTACTCAGAGAGCACTGCGAAGCTGTATCAAGAAATAACATCCACTCCAGCCGACAATTAGTCTGAACTTGGTAAAGCACAGAATGGGGCTGTGGAATTTTCCAGTATACTCCCACTGAAATGGAAATCCCAGCCAAGGACTCTTCCGGTGTGTGAATTCTTTGGTGCTATTTACACATGTGTGGAAAAGGTTACTTTTTATTCTGATGCACCAACATAGCTGTGAGTGAGGATGGAAACTATGCTCATAAATTCATCCAATCTTTATTCATGCCTGAAAAAATGCCCCTCGATCTTCTAGTTGGCCAACAGGAATCAGACCTGACTATGATGTCACTCTCGACAATGACATTAGCCAACAGCAATCGTGTGACTTCATTTTCTAGGAAGGACATTGGCCGATCGTGATCATGTGACTGCCTCCACTTCCTAGAAGGACGTTGGCCAACAGCAATCATGTGACTGTGAGTTTACTTCTTGGGGAGAAAGTTGGCCAAAATTAATCATGTGACTTCCATAACTGGCATCCTTGCGTTCTGGAAATGCTGTTGGCCAGTCGAGATCAGAATGACTGTCACTCGCTGGGAATCATCTGCCGATAGTAATCATAAGATACTTGAATTATTGATAAATTTGATTGTAGAGCAATGCCAATAAAGGTAGATTAGGTGAGGGCAAGGGTTCATTTCATACACCAATTTTACCTCTTGATAAGCATGAAGGAGAAAGAATGAGGATATGTATCGGGTCAGTAGGAGGAGGCTAGTGTGGAGCTAAAGTGCCACCAGAGACCAGTTGGACCAAGTGGCCTATGTCTGTACTGGAAATATATACTAATTTTGTAATATACACATATACAGTGCTGCCATTATCAGCTGTCTCTCGATTCGAGCATGGTATCTGCTCAGGGTCAGGAGATTCTGCCATGGGTTCATGTGACTGTGATTCATGTGATTCTCGACCTTGGGTCAATTGGGCAGGATGACCCACAAGGTAGTGGGGTGTGGACATCAGAATTGGCTTCATTTTCCTTTCCCTATGTTATTGCTGCTCTTTCTCATCATCCAGACATCATGGGCGGGATTCTCTGACCCCGGGCCGGGTTGGAGAATTGCCGGGGGGGGTGGTGAGATGACCAGAGAATCGGCGCCGGCGCGGTCCCGATCGGGGGCTGCTCTACACGGCCTTCCGGCGATTCACCGCGCTGGATGGGCCGAGTGGCCGCTGAGAAGGCCGAGTCTCGGCGGCGCCGTTCACATGTTGTCTTACCCAGCGGGACCATCCTGTGGGGGGTGGCCTGGTGGGGGGTAGGGGGGGTCCGACCCCGGGGAGGGGGGGTCCGACCCCGGGGAGGTGGGGGGCTCCACCGTGGCCTGGCCCGCAATCGGGGCCTACCGATCGGCAGGCTGGCTTCTCCTGGTGGGGGAGGGGGGGGGGGGGGGGGGTCCGACCCCGAGGAGGTGGGGGCCCGACCCTGGGGAGGGGGGGTGGGGTCTGACCCCAGGGAGGTGGGGGTCCAACCCCGGGGAGGGGGGAGTGGCCCGCGATCGGGGCCTACTGATTGGCAGGCTGGCTTCTCCTGGTGGGGTGGGGGGGGGGGGGGGGGAGGGGGTCCGACCCGGGGGGGGGGGGGGAGTGGCCCGCGATCGGGGCCTACCGATCGGCAGGCTGGCTTCTCCTGGTGGAGGCCTCTTTTACTCCCCGCCGGGCCCCTTTAGCTCCATGCCATGTTGCATCAGGGCCGATGCGGAGAAGGAAACTGGCACGGACGCGTGAGTTCGCGCTGGTCGCAGCGCGCATCTGTAGACCCGCTGCGCCTGTTTGACGCTGATATCGGCAGCTGGAGCTGCATGAGTCACTCCAGTACCGTGCTGGCCCCCTGTAGGGCTCAGGATCACTGCCCCTGGGGGCCCGTTGGCGCCTTCGTAAAATGCGTTCATGACGCCGTCAACATTTAGCCTCCGGATCAGAGAATCCTGCCCCGTGACTCAAAGTATGATTCAGCCTGGTGGACGAGTTGTCACTATTCTGAACGATTGGTGGCGAGCACCTCTTAGTCTTTAATGCCAATATTTGGGCTGGTTTAGCACACTAAATCGCTGGCTTTGAAAGCAGGCCAAGGCAGGCCAGCAGCACGGTTCAATTCCCGTACCAGCCTCCCTGAACAGGCGCCGGATGTGGCGACTAGGGGCTTTTCACGGTAACTTCATTTGAAGCCTACTTGTGACAATAAGCGATTTTCGTTTCATTTCATTGTTGCGCTTCGAGGACAGGTTCAGAATGCCTTTGCCCTCCCTGGAACATTGGCCATTTGATAGCTGAGAAAACAGGACCTGGCAGGAGGAGATATTTTCTGGACTTGCTGAAGTACAGCAAGTCCCTTCCATCCAAGTTGATAGTTGCTGGGGATTTGCTCGAACACCTGTGGAGCTAGCTTCATCAAGAGCTCCAGCTTTTCTTCACCGATCCTCCCATCGAATCCTGAGGATTGCTGATGGGATTTCTCTGGAGCTCTGTGTGTCACTGATCCATGGTCCAGGTCTCATTGCAGCACGGGAGTGGGCAACTGTTCCTCTGCACATGAGGACTTTTATTATCTTGGGGAGGTCTTTGTTGTTAAACACTCGCTGCTGTATGTTGTCAAAGACTGAGTTAGCGGAGTGATCCGGTGGTGGATTTTCTTGTCAATGATGGCCTCAAGAGAGAGTTGGCGTCCACAGTATGGGAAGTGCTCAATATATTCCCGAGTATCTCCTACCACACAGAGCCTCCACCTACCCAACCTCCAGTACAGACAGGATGGGCCAAATGGCCTCTTTCTGTGCTGGAAACTTTCTTTGATTCTATATATGGGAGGTGGAACTTTTGGCTGACCAGATCAGGGTTGATATATTTGGGTTGATTCTCCGGCTGCTCGCTGGCAGCGGGATTCGCTGCCCCTGCCGGCACACATCCCCATCCGTAGGTTTCCCAGCAGCCTCCCACTGCCAAGAAACATGTGGATGGGAGGCCAGGGAATCCCACCGTGAGTATTCTGTTGGCATCATTCGGGGACAGGTCTAGTTTCTTGCACAGAATTGAAGATTGCGCACACAGAATTGCCACGGTCCATCATGTCTACACTGGGCCTCCAAACCAGTATCATGCATTCCCCCGCCTTTCCCTGTACCCCTTGCACATTATTCCTGTTCAACTGAAGGCCTAGATTGAAGCTGCCTCCATCACACTTCCAGGCCGTGCATCACACACCCCACATTCTATGAAAAAAGTTATTTCTCACATCATATTTACTTCTTCAGCAAATCGCTTTAAATCTGTGCCCTCTCATTCTTGATCCCTTTACGAGCAGGAGCAGTCTCTCCCGATCTATCCTGTCCTGCTCCCTCATGACCTCTGTCAAATCTCCTGTCAGCCACCTTCTCTCCATGGAGAAGAGTTCCGACCTCTCCAATCTATCCCCATAACTGAAGTATAACTGCATAACCGTGCAATGCTGTCACAAAGTCCCGAAAGTCAGTGTTCATTTTGCGAGATGTCCTCTATCAGGAATCCCTTGTGTTGGAGCTAGTTTATCTGCCTCTTTGTCAGGTACACCTTGTGATATAAACAGTGAAAGAATGCTCAATGTGAAGGAAAGGAGACTGAGCTGGTGTAGACAGTGTGAAACAGGAGAGGGAGCAGAACACAGCCCAGATAAAGAGTGGAACTCAATCTCAGGCTCTGAAGCACAGGCAAGAGGTACATATGTTCTTAATAAAAACTCACTTGTTACGGTGCAGCCCAGAACTGAATCATTAGCCAGAAGCTGTGAACCACAGCCTATAATTTACCTCAATACGTCCTGGGCTGTAAACATGTGCTTAACCATACAATCCCGGGCACTCATCGTTCATTGTGCTCTCGCTCTCTCTCTCCCATTTTCTCTCTCACATACACAACTCACAAACACAGACTTTCATAAACGCACAGGCACAGACTTACGTACACACAAATGCAAACTCATACACACACACAGATTCCACATACACACACAGAAACTCACACAGCATAATTCACACACAATCATACACTCACACAAGTACACATCCTCACACACAGACTCATGTGCACGCACACATGCACTCACTCAATCACTCACTCATTCACATGCATTCACACACAGTTACTCATACACCGTTACTCACACACAGTTACTCACACACAGTTACTCACACACAGTTACTCACACACAGTTACTCGCACACAGTTACTCACACACAGTTACTCACACACAGTTACTCACACACTCGCACACAGTTACTCGCACACAGTTACTCACACACAGTTACTCACACACAGTTACTCACACACAGTTACTCACACACTCGCACACAGTTACTCACACACTCGCACACAGTTACTCACACACTCGCACACAGTTACTCACACACTCGCACACAGTTACTCACACACAGTTACTCACACACAGTTACTCACACACAGTTACTCACACACAGTTACTCACACACTCGCACACAGTTACTCGCACACAGTTACTCACACACTCGTACACAGTTACTCGCACACAGTTACTCACACACTCGCACACAGTTACTCACACACAGTTACTCACACACAGTTACTCACACACAGTTACTCGCACACAGTTACTCACACACAGTTACTCACACACAGTTACTCACACACAGTTACTCACACACTCACACACAGTTACTCACACACAGTTACTCACACACAGTTACTCACACACAGTTACTCACACACTCGCACACAGTTACTCGCACACAGTTACTCACACACTCGCACACAGTTACTCACACACAGTTACTCACACACAGTTACTCACACACAGTTACTCACACACAGTTACTCACACACAGTTACTCACACACTCGCACACAGTTACTCACACACAGTTACTCACACACTCGCACACAGTTACTCGCACACAGTTACTCACACACAGTTACTCACACACAGTTACTCACACACTCGCACACAGTTACTCGCACACAGTTACTCACACACTCACACACAGTCACACACACTCATTCACACAGTCACTCACACACACTAATTGACACACACACACAGTCACTCACGCACACACATTCACACACAGTCACTCACACACACTAATTGACACACACACAGTCACTCACGCACACACATTCACACACAGTCACTCACACACACTAATTGACACACACACAGTCACTCACGCACACACATTCACACACAGTCACTCACACACACTAATTGACACACACACAGTGACTCACGCACACACATTCACACACAGTCACTCACACACACTAATTGACACACACACAGTCACTGACACACACACATTCACACACAGTCACTCACACACACTAATTGACACACACACACACACACATTCACACACAGTCACTCACACACACTAATTGACACACACACACAGTCACTCACACACACACATTCACACACAGTCACTCACACACACTAATTGACACACACACACAGTCACTCACGCACACACATTCACACACAGTCACTCACACACACTAATTGACACACACACACAGTCACTCACACACACACATTCACACACAGTCACTCACACACACTAATTGACTCACACACACAGTCACCCACACACACATGGACACAGCCACTCAGATACACTAATTCCAACACAGTCATTCACACACACACACTAATTCACACACACACTGTCACACAGTCACTCATACACACATGCACACAGTCGCTCACACATACTCATTCACACACACACAGACTCATTCACACAGTCCCTCACACACACTAATTCACATACACACTGTCAGTCACTCATACACACATGCACACAGTCGCTCACACAGACTAATTCACACACACACAGACTCATTCACACACACACTCATTCTCACACACACACACAGACTCATTCACACAGTCCCTCATACACACTAATTCACAAATACAGTTAATCACACACATTAATTTGCACACATACAGTCACTCACACACACAAACACACACAGTCATTCACACACACTAATTCACACACACAATTAGTCACACAAATACAAACTCTCACATGCTAACTCACACATACAAACACACAGACACATACGCATATTCCCACAGACACTTATTCTCTTTCGCTCTCTTAAGGATTAGCCTCATCTTCACTTGTGTGTGACTTTCCCTCCCTCCCTCCCTTCCTTCCTTCCTTCCCTCTTTCTGCCTCCCTTTTGCTCATACACCTCTTCTCGCTCTCCATCCCTCTCAAGCCCTTTCTCTTTCTCCTTTTTCTATCTGGCTTTCTCTATCACTCTTTCATTCTCTCTCACATGCTCTGCCCCTCATTCCTTCTCAGTATCATGCTCATTCTCCACTCTTTCTCTCTCATGCTTTCACTCTCTTGCTCTCTTTCTCTCTATCTCTGTATCCTTTCCTCTTTCTCATGCTCTCACTCACACACACTCTCTGTCCCTTTTTCTCCTATCTCTCTCTCACGTCTTCCATTCCCTATCTCTTATTCCATGTCGTTCTCTCTTGTTCTTTCTCATGCTTTCTCTCTCACTCTTTCTTTTGCTTTCATGTCTCCCTGTCTCTCTCAAGCATTTACTGTTTTTTATCCCGGGCTATGTCTCTTCTTCTCTCTCATCTTCCTCTTTCCCTCTCACTCTTTCTTCCTCAGGCACCCTTTATCCCCCTCCTGCACACACATTCACTTGCCATCTCTGTCTTTCTCAGATTCTTCATCTCACAGTTCCCCCTCACATACTCGCTCTCCCTCATTCACACTCTCCCTTGTCTGAGGATGTCTGTGCAGCGAGTGTGTTCGTGGCTGTTTGCTATTTTGTTTATGAGGTCCAGGTTTAAAATATTTACCCATTCGAGCATAAATATTCGAGCAAACAAATGCCTGCTGGCGGCGGGTCAACAGAGCGACCTTGTGCCAGTGAGAAGACGACGACTGATGGGTTTCAGCGGAGACATTAGCTAATCGAGCTCATGGCCATGGAGCAGAATGGGAGAGTTTACCAAACTGGCCGTCGGCAAAAATACTTACGGATCAAGGTTTGCTGTTGAGTAACATTCCTCCACACCTTCCAGAGAACAGGGTTCCAGCCCTGTCTGAGGCAAACGCCCGCACATCCGGTACCAGTGAGACATTTGCTTGACCAGACTGTCGCCATGGTCCCCGCCTGCTTGACGGAGATCAGTCGTCACTCGATGCCAGAAGGTTGGGGAAGCTTTCCCAACGGTTATTTGATGGAGATGTTCAAAATCGTGAGGGACATTCCCAGGAAAGGTGAAGAGAAACGGTTTCCACTGGCAAGGGGTGGTCGAGGGCACAGCTCGCAGATAATTGGCTAAAGTCAGATTCCACAGCAGCTTCCAAAAGGGAATTGGGGACAGACCTGCATAAAATGGCAAGGCGGGGGAGAGGACAGGCGGGGGGGGGGGGGGAGAGGACAGGCGGGGGGGGGGGGGGGGGAGAGGACAGGCGGGGGGGAGAGGACAGGTCGGGGGGGAGAGGACAGGTCGGGGGGAGAGGACAGGCGGGGGGAGAGAGGACAGGCCGGGGGGAGAGGACAGGCGGGGGGGAGAGGACAGGTCGGGGGGAGAGGACAGGCCGGGGGAGAGAGGACAGGCCGGGGGGAGAGGACAGGCGGGGGGGGGGGGAGAGGACAGGCGGGGGGGGGGGGAGAGGGACAGGGGGGGGGGGGGAGAGGACAGGCGGGGGGGAGAGAGGACAGGTCGGGGGGGAGAGGACAGGTCGGGGGGAGAGGACAGGCGGGGGGGAGAGAGGACCAGGGCCGGGGGGAGAGGACAGGCGGGGGGGAGAGGACAGGTCGGGGGGAGAGGACAGGCCGGGGGAGAGAGGACAGGCCGGGGGGAGAGGACAGGCGGGGGAAAGGAACAGGTCGGGGGGAGAGAACAGGCCGGGGGGGGAGAGGACAGGCCGGGGGGAGAGGACAGGCCGGGGGAGAGGACAGGCCGGGGTGAGAGGACAGGCGGGGGGGAGAGAGGACAGGCGGGGGGAGAGAGGACAGGCCGGGGGGGAGAGGACAGGCCGGGGGGGAGAGGACAGGCCGGGGGGGGAGAGGACAGGCCGGGGGGGAGAGGACAGGCCGGGGGGAGAGGACAGGGGGGGAGAGGACAGGTGGGGGAGAGGACAGGCGGGGGAGAGGACAGGCCGGGGGGAGAGGACAGGCCGGGGGGGGAGGGACAGGCCGAGGGCGGGGGAGAGGACAGGCCGGGGGAGGAGGACAGGACACCGGGGGAGAGGACAGGCCGGGGGGAGAGGACAGGCGGGGGGAGGAAGGCGGGGGAGAGGACAGGCCGGGGGGAGAGGACAGGCCGGGGGGAGAGGACAGGCGGGGGGAGAGGACAGGCGGAGAGAGAGGACAGGCCGGGGGGAGGAGAGGACAGGGCGGGGGGGGGAGAGGGACAGGCCGGGGGGAGAGGACAGTGGGGGAAGGGAGAGGACAGGCCGGGGGGAAGGCGAGGACAGGCGGGGGGAGGGGGGAGAGGACAGGCGGCGGGGGGGAGAGGACGAGTGGGGGGGGAGAGGACAGGTGGGGAGGGAGAGGAACAGGCGGGGGGAGAGGACAGGCCGGGGGGAGAGGACAGGCGGGGGAGAGAAAGGCCGGCGGAGAGACAGGGGGGGAGAGTACTTTGGGAGCGCTGTCACTGTTGTGATGTAGGTTACAAAGTCGCCAATTTATGCACAGCAAGCTTCCACAAGCAACAATCGGATAATAACCAGATAAAACATATCTTTTGGTTGAGGGGTGAATGTTGGCCCGGATATGGAGGATATCGCTCCACCTCTGCTCTGAATAAGTGGCAATAGTGGGATTTTTTAATATTCACCGTGGAGGGCAGATTAATCATACCTAACCTGAAACACAGCAACGGTGTTGCGCTCCCTCGGGACTGCATTGGGATGGTTCTGGAGAGGGATTTGAACTCAGTGCCTTCTGACACTGAGGAGAGAGAGTGCTACCCACTGCGCTACAGCCGACACACGCACACACATGGGGGACACACACATATAGAGGAAGATCAGACCGGAGGACTCTGTTAATGGCAGTCATTCAATACTGCAACATTTGAAATTGATGAACAGTTATTATAGAATCCCTACGGTGCAGAAGGAGGCCATTCGGTCCATCGAGTCTGCACCGACCCTCAGAAAGTACACCCTACCGAGGCCCGGTCTCCCACCCTGCCCTGTAATCCCATGTGTTGATCATGGCCAATACACCTAACCTTTGTATCTTTGGACACTGAGGGCCATTTATCATGGTCAATCCACCTAACCTGCCCATCTTTTGACTGTGGGAGGGATACGGGGAGAACATGGACAGTCACCAAAGATCAGAATTGAACCCTGGTGCTGTGAGGAAGCAGTGCTACGGTGATGGTGAAGACAGGTGACTCTATTTCTGATATAAATTCCTCCCTCTACGCCACGTTATTACCACCGCCCCCCCCCCCTCCACCTACCCACCCCTCACCCCGTCCCCCCCGCAGAACTGAACCCACTCTGTTGGCCTTGCTCTGCATTAAAAACCAGCTGTCCAGTCAACTGAGCTAAACCGGCCCTGAAAGCTTGGATGGATGGATTTTGGTCCCTGAGGAAATAAAGGGACGTGGGAGGGGGCGGGAGTGGAGTTAAAGCTGAAGGTCAGTCATAATGGTGTTGAATGGCTCTGTGGGCAGCTTGTAGTTTACTCCTCCTCTGACCTGGTGTGTTCTTGCCACTTGCCTTTCTGTTGTTTTAGCGAGTCTCCTTTCCCCGCAGGCACAGACTCCTGCCACCTCTCTCCATTTTGAGATGGTGAGTGACTGGGCCTCTGACTGGGGTCCTCTGTTTGTGCACTGCCTCTGGTGTTGGCATCAGGCTGACCACAGAAATCGGGTGCCAGCTCCTTCTGGTTTGACAAGTTGTGTATCCGGAAAGTTCTAAACTGAGAAAGAGGACAATAGAAGACAGCTTCTTGAAATCGGATCCTGTTTATTTGCATTGACCTCTTTGTGGCCCGGCCATGAAGGCAATGAATGAACAAGAGGAAGCTTTCGACAAATTTCTCTTTGTAGCAAATGGAAGGTTGATTCAGAGCAGAACCTGCATTTCTCTAGTAGCCATCACATCCACAGGATGCCCCAACTTGCTGACTGTTGTCACGGCTGCTGCAGCGCTAAACACAGCAGCCAATGGACACTCCCAGAAACTGCAGTGGGGCCAGACAATCTGTTCCCTATTTAAAAACTTCAGCAGGATAGTGGGAAGAACTTTCCCACTCTTCGTCGATCATACTCAAGGGAGCTTTGATTTTATACCATCGTGGGCAGTGGGCATCACTGGCAGAGCCAGCATTTGTTGCCCATCCCTAATTGCCCTTGAGGAGATGGTGGTGAGCTGCCTTCTTGAACCGCATCTATCCCTGTGGTGTGGGGTCACCCACTTTTCTGAAGCGGTTTGATACAACTGAATGCCTTAATTGGCCATTTCAGAGGGCAGGTAAGAATCAGCCATATTAATCTGCGTCGGGAATACCACAGGCCCAATCAGATAAGGCGGAAATATTTCCTTCCCTAAAGGGCATTAGTGAACCCTAGTGACTTTCCAATAACAAGTAAATCGATTCATGAGGTAGAATCTTCCGGCCTTTCCTGCCGACGGGAGTTTGTGGCCCTGCCGAAGTCGATTCGAACAGCTCACCGTGTTTTATGCCACCCCACTGCAATGGGACCATACTATTGTATCCATGGTCATTATTGATATGGCTAGCTTTCTATTTCAGATTTATTAATTGAGCTAAATTCTCCCAGCCACCATTTTTAAAAAATGTATTCGTTCATTGGATGTTGCCATTTATTGCCCATCCCTGAAAGAATTTAAGAGTCAACCACATTGCTGTGGGTCGGGAGTCACATGTAGGCCAGACCAGGTAAGGACGGCAGATTTTGTTCCCTGAAGGACATTAGTGACCCAGATGGGTTTTTACAACAATCGACAATGACGTTTAATTCCTGATTTTTATTGAATTCAAATTTATCGATCTGCCGTGGCGGGATTTGAACACGGGTCCCTTGAGCATGACTCTGGGTCTCTGTGATACTAGTCCATTGGCAATACCACTATGCCACTGCCTTCCCATGGTACGATTTGAATTTACACCTCCGGTGCATTTATCCAGATTGTTGGATTATGAGCCCAGCACAATACCATCATGCTACTGGCCCCCTTCATGTACACATGACACTAACGCAGTGATGGGCAGCCTAGGCTAGTGGGTGGGCCGTATGAGTGGGCCTCCTTCATCCGGTTGGGCCGCAAGATTGAAATCTGGCTTGTTCAGTAACCGTGACCCCATGAATAAGCACGGTAGCATGGTGGTTAGCATCAATGCTTCACAGCTCCAGGGTCCCAGGTTCGATTCCCGGCTGGGTCACTGTCTGTGCGGAGTCTGCACGTCCTCCCCGTGTGTGCGTGGGTTTCCTCCGGGTGCTCCGGTTTCCTCCCACAGTCCAAAGATGTGCAGGGGTAGGTGGATTGGCCAGGCTAAATTGCCCTTAGTGTCTAAAAAATAAGGTTAATGGGGGTTGTTGGGTTACTGGTATGATACGTGGATCGTGGGCTTGAGTAGGGTGATCATTGCTCGGCACAACATCGAGGGCCGAAGGGCCTGTTCTGTGCTGTACTGTTCTAATTCTAATTCTAATTAAATACACACCGAATATTTCATAGGAAATCCTTAATCATTTATACATTGATGGAACCATCATTACCTTCAAATGGTAAGCAGAAAATAAATATTTCTGCTTGATTGGGCACACAGCGAGCGCACGGCGTCAATATTGTGAGCAGTCAGCACTTCACGGCCTTGCTTTATGTGTACATCACTTCCTTCATACCAGTAGGAACAAAACTATGTGGCCAGAATGGGGCAGCCCTGCACGTGGGTAATGGTCAACAAAATGCCTCGTTTGTCAAACTCAGAACCCAGGTGGACCACATGTGGCCTCCAAGCCGGAGGTTGCCCACCATTGTTTTACCGCCTCCTCTAAAAGGCTGCACCTCTGACAGTGCAGCTCTCCCTCACTACTACACTGGGAATATCATCCTGGGCTACGTGCTCAAGTGTCTTGCATGGGACTTGAACCCACCACCTTCTAACTCAGAGGAAAGAATACTGCCCACCAAGTCAAACCAACATCAGCCCACTAGATGTGACTTGGAGATTTTTGCAGGTGTGATTTACTTCCCTCTGCCAGCATTGGCCATGCCTTCAGCTGTCTGGGGTCGAAGTTCTAGAAATTTCCTCCCTAAACCTCTCCAGCCTCTCTCTCGCCCCTTTAAGATTCTCCAAAAAACCTACCTCTTTGGTCAAGCTTTTGGTCATCTGTCCTAATATCTCCTAAAGTGACTCGGTATCAAAATGACTCTGATCATGTTTCTGTGAAAGGGTTTGTCAGGTTTTAGTATATGAGAGGCCTGTATTGTTGGTGCTGTGCAGAGACAGCCCAAGAGATACAAATACAGAAGTACCAGAAAGTGGAAGCGCAGGATAATCCTCATAAAAATAAAGGTCAACAGCATTTTCGGCTTCGTAAATAGTAACCAAGCATACAAGAGTAAAGAAATGTTAAAACATTGGTTAGGCCACATTTCGAGTAGTGTGTGCAGTTTTGGAATGGTGGAGTGTGGAATGTTTCACCACAGGGAGTGGTCAAGGAATTGAGATCTTTTCAGGAAGAGTAGACAAATAAGCTGAGGTAAATACAGCATTATCGGGCGAGAGAGAGAGAGTGAGAGTGAGAGAGAGAGAGAGAGAGAGAGCATGATTCCTTTGGGATCATTCCTGTGCAGAGCCAACACAAACCTGAGGGGCCAAATTGCCTACTTTGTGCTGTGAACTAGGTTGAAGATTTAAAGTTGTCACCGCAAGCAAGATGTTTGGAAACAGTTTGTTACCCAAACGATTATAGAACATGGGATGCTTGGCCAGAGGAAATGGATAAGACAGAGACCATTATATCTTTAAGGCGAGATGTCTAACAAAGGCCCCATCTGCCCTCATGGATTGCAGAGGTCCAAGAAGGCAGCTCACCACCACCTTCTCAAGGGTAATTAGGGATGGGCAACAAATGCTGGTCCTGCCAGAGAAGCCCTGCGTATCCCTTGAATTAATAATCATTTAAAAAAAATAATCTTTATTGATGTCACAAGTAGGCTTACATTAACACTGCAATGTAGTTACTGTGAAAATCCCCCAGTCGCCTCACTCTGGCGCCTGTCCGGGTCACAGAGGGAGAATTCGGAATGTCCAATTCACCTAACAGCACGGGGGGGGGGGGGTTCTCCAAAAATGGGGCTATGTCCCCACGCCAGCGTAAAAACACTGGTCATTCACTCTTGACTTTCCTTAAGAAAGTCCTGAGTGATTCTCCTACCTACAAGGGGCTGACAGGACCCTGGAGGGCTCCTCTGGCTGCGGACACGGGGCCCCGCACCTCCGGTTGGGAGTCCGTGCATGCGCACGGAGGCGGCCTGGAGCGGCCGCGCTATGCACGATGGCGGGCTCGGACCACGGACCGTTATCCAAAATATCAGTCCCACTGAGATTGCGTGCGCCCGCGGGATCCGTGCCGCCCAATCGCTCCCCTGGCTGTACATGAGCCCCTCCCCCACCCCTGCTCCATGATCGATCCCCCCGCCCACCACCAGGGCGGCCGCGGTCTGAGTCCGCAGCCACCACCCGAGGTTCCCGATGGCCGATATGTGGTTAGAACCACGCTGTCGGGAACTCGGACAGTTTTGCCCGGAGAATCAGGGGGCCCTAGCCACGCCACGTAGATCGTGTGAGAGCGATTACCGAGCGATTCTCCAGGGACCGGAGAATCGCTTGAGCGGTGCCGGACCCGAGTTCCTCGTAAACAGCCATTTTCCGTTCCCGCGCCAAACACGATTTAGGCGTGGGTCTGCGGAGAATCCAGCCACGCGTCTTCCGGGACTGTGGGAGGAAACTTGAGCATCCGGAGGAATCCCACGCAGACACGGGGAGAACGTGCAGATTCTGCACAGACAGTGACTCAAGCCGGGAATCGAACCTGGGACCCTGGAGCTGTGAAACAACGGTGCTAACCGCTGTGCTACCGTGCTGTCCATAATCAAAAAAAAGTCAAAGATCTTGGCTGGAATTCCCCAATCCGTTCGTGCTTCGGGATTCTCCGGTCACGCTGCTCAGAATGGAGTTTTGGCTTAGTGACAAATTCTCCGTTCTCGCTTGGCAGTGGTGGCTGGGAGAATTTGGAACGGAAAATCCCGAAACACTATTTTAAAGAAAACAAGCGATGTCCATGCCAATATTTATCCCTCAATCCACAGCAGTAAAAACAGATCACCCAGACATTATCACATTGCAGTGTGTGTGGGAGCTTGCTGTGTGTAAGCTGCCTGCCACATCACATTGTTACATTGCAGTGTGTGTGGGGGCTTGCTGTGTGTAAGCTGCCTGCCACATTACATTGTTACATTGCAGTGTGTGTGGGAGCTTGCTGTGTGTAGGCTGCCTGCCACATTACATTGTTACATTGCTGTGTGTGTGGGAGCTTGCTGTGTGTAAGCTGCCTGCCACATTACATTGTTACATTGCAGTGTGTGTGGGAGCTTTCTGTGTGTAAGCTGCCTGCCACATTACATTGTTACATTGCAGTGTGTGTGGGAGCTTGCTGTGTGTAAGCCTCCTGCCACATTACATTGTTACATTGCAGTGTGTGTGGGAGCTTGCTGTGTGTAAGCTGCCTGCCACATTACATTGTTACATTGCAGTGTGTGTGGGAGCTTGCTGTGTGTAAGCCTCCTGCCACATTACATTGTTACATTGCAGTGTGTGTGGGAGCTTGCTGTGTGTAAGCTGCCTGCCACATTACATTGTTACATTGCAGTGTGTGTGGGAGCTTGCTGTGTGTAAGCCTCCTCCCACATTACATTGTTACATTGCAGTGTGTGTGGGAGCTTGCTGTGTGTAAGCCTCCTGCCACATTACATTGTTACATTGCTGTGTGTGTGGGAGCTTGCTGTGTGTAAGCTGCCTGCCACATTACATTGTTACATTGCAGTGTGTGTGGGGGCTTGCTGTGTGTAAGCTGCCTGCCACATTACATTGTTACATTGCAGTGAGTGTGGGAGCTTGCTGTGTGTAAGCTGCCTGCCACATTACATTGTTACATTGCAGTGTGTGTGGGAGCTTGCTGTGTGTAAGCCTCCTCCCACATTACATTGTTACATTGCAGTGTGTGTGGGAGCTTGCTGTGTGTAAGCCTCCTGCCACATTACATTGTTACATTGCAGTGTGTGTGGGAGCTTGCTGTGTGTAAGCTGCCTGCCACATTACATTGTTACATTGCAGTGTGTATGGGAGCTTGCTGTGTGTAAGCTGCCTGCCACATTACATTGTTACATTGCAGTGTGTGTGGGAGCTTGCTGTGTGTAAGCCTCCTCCCACATTACATTGTTACATTGCAGTGTGTGTGGGAGCTTGCTGTGTGTAAGCCTCCTGCCACATTACATTGTTACATTGCAGTGTGTGTGGGAGCTTGCTGTGTGTAAGCTGCCTGCCACATTACATTGTTACATTGCAGTGTGTGTGGGGGCTTGCTGTGTGTAAGCTGCCTGCCACATTACATTGTTACATTGCAGTGTGTGTGGGAGCTTGCTGTGTGTAAGCCTCCTGCCACATTACATTGTTACATTGCAGTGTGTGTGGGAGCTTGCTGTGTGTAAGCTGCCTGCCACATTACATTGTTACATTGCAGTGTGTGTGGGAGCTTGCTGTGTGTAAGCCTCCTGCCACATTACATTGTTACATTGCAGTGTGTGTGGGAGCTTGCTGTGTGTAAGCCTCCTGCCACATTACATTGTTACATTGCAGTGTGTGTGGGAGCTTGCTGTGTGTAAGCCTCCTGCCACATTACATTGTTACATTGCAGTGTGTGTGGGGGCTTGCTGTGTGTAAGCTGCCTGCCACATTACATTGTTACATTGCAGTGTGTGTGGGAGCTTGCTGTGTGTAAGCCTCCTGCCACATTACATTGTTACATTGCAGTGTGTGTGGGAGCTTGCTGTGTGTAAGCCTCCTGCCACATTACATTGTTACATTGCAGTGTGTGTGGGAGCTTGCTGTGTGTAAGCTGCCTGCCACATTACATTGTTACATTGCAGTGTGTGTGGGAGCTTGCTGTGTGTAAGCTGACTGCCACATTACATTGTTACATTGCAGTGTGTGTGGGAGCTTGCTGTGTGTAAGCTGCCTGCCACATTACATTGTTACATTGCAGTGTGTGTGGGAGCTTGCTGTGTGTAAGCTGCCTGCCACATTACATTGTTACATTGCTGTGTGTGTGGGGGCTTGCTGTGTGTAAGCTGCCTGCCACATTACATTGTTACATTGCAGTGTGTGTGGGAGCTTGCTGTTTTTTAAGCCTCCTGCCACATTACATTGTTACATTGCAGTGTGTGTGGGAGCTTGCTGTGTGTAAGCCTCCTGCCACATTACATTGTTACATTGCAGTGTGTGTGGGAGCTTGCTGTGTGTAAGCTGCCTGCCACATTACATTGTTACATTGCAGTGTGTGTGGGAGCTTGCTGTGTGTAAGCCTCCTGCCACATTACATTGTTACATTGCAGTGTGTGTGGGGGCTTGCTGTGTGTAAGCTGCCTGCCACATTACATTGTTACATTGTAGTGTGTGTGGGAGCTTGCTGTGTGTAAGCCTCCTGCCACATTACATTGTTACATTGCAGTGTGTGTGGGGGCTTGCTGTGTGTAAGCTGCCTGCCACATTACATTGTTACATTGCTGTGTGTGTGGGAGCTTGCTGTGTGTAAGCTGCCTGCCACATTGCATTGTTACATTGCAGTGTGTGTGGGAGCTTGCTGTGTGTAAGCTGCCTGCCACATTACATTGTTACATTGCAGTGTGTGTGGGAGCTTGCTGTGTGTAAGCTGCCTGCCACATTACATTGTTACATTGCAGTGTGTGTGGGAGCTTGCTGTGTGTAAGCTGCCTGCCACATTACATTGTTACATTGCTGTGTGTGTGGGAGCTTGCTGTGTGTAAGCTGCCTGCCACATTACATTGTTACATTGCAGTGTGTAAGCCTCCTGCCACATTACATTGTTACATTGCAGTGTGTGTGGGAGCTTGCTGTGTGTAAGCTGCCTGCCACATTACATTGTTACATTGCAGTGTGTGTGGGAGCTTGCTGTGTGTAAGCTGCCTGCCACATTACATTGTTACATTGCAGTGTGTGTGGGAGCTTGCTGTGTGTAAGCTGCCTGCCACATTACATTGTTACATTGCAGTGTGTGTGGGAGCTTGCTGTGTGTAAGCCTCCTGCCACATTACATTGTTACATTGCAGTGTGTGTGGGAGCTTGCTGTGTGTAAGCTGCCTGCCACATTACATTGTTACATTGCAGTGTGTGTGGGGGCTTGCTGTGTGTAAGCTGCCTGCCACATTACATTGTTACATTGCAGTGTGTGTGGGGGCTTGCTGTGTGTAAGCTGCCTGCCACATTACATTGTTACATTGCTGTGTGTGTGGGAGCTTGCTGTGTGTAAGCCTCCTGCCACATTACATTGTTACATTGCAGTGTGTGTGGGAGCTTGCTGTGTGTAAGCTGCCTGCCACATTACATTGTTACATTGCAGTGTGTGTGGGAGCTTGCTGTGTGTAAGCTGCCTGCCACATTACATTGTTACATTGCAGTGTGTGTGGGGGCTTGCTGTGTGTAAGCCTCCTGCCACATTACATTGTTACATTGCAGTGTGTGTGGGAGCTTTCTGTGTGTAAGCTGCCTGCCACATTACATTGTTACATTGCAGTGTGTAAGCCTCCTGCCACATTACATTGTTACATAGCAGTGTGTGTGGGAGCTTGCTGTGTGTAAGCTGACTGCCACATTACATTGTTACATTGCAGTGTGTGTGGGGGCTTGCTGTGTGTAAGCTGCCTGCCACATTACATTGTTACATTGCAGTGTGTGTGGGAGCTTGCTGTGTGTAAGCTGCCTGCCACATTACATTGTTACATTGCAGTGTGTAAGCCTCCTGCCACATTACATTGTTACATTGCAGTGTGTGTGGGGGCTTGCTGTGTGTAAGCCTCCTGCCACATTACATTGTTACATTGCAGTGTGTGTGGGGGCTTGCTGTGTGTAAGCCTCCTGCCACATTACATTGTTACATTGCAGTGTGTGTGGGAGCTTGCTGTGTGTAAGCTGCCTGCCACATTACATTGTTACATTGCAGTGTGTGTGGGGGCTTGCTGTGTGTAAGCTGCCTGCCACATTACATTGTTACATTGCAGTGTGTGTGGGGGCTTGCTGTGTGTAAGCCTCCTGCCACATTACATTGTTACATTGCAGTGTGTGTGGGGGCTTGCTGTGTGTAAGCTGCCTACCACATTACATTGTTACATTGCAGTGTGTGTGGCTCCCTGGATACTGAGCTGCCAGGGACATGGCTCCTTGGATACTGAGCTGCCAGGGGCTTCAGGGACATGGCTCCTTGGATACTGAGCTGCCAGGGACATGGCTCCCTGGATACTGAGCTGCCAGGGACATGGCTCCCTGGATACTGAGCTGTCAGGGACATGGCTCCCTGGATACTGAGCTGCCAGGGACATGGCTCCCTGGATACTGAGCTGCCAGGGACATGGCTCCCTGGATACTGAGCTGCCAGGGACATGGCTCCCTGGATACTGAGCTGCCAGGGACATGGCTCCCTGGATACTGAGCTGCCAGGGACATTTGTCCCTGGATACTGAGCTGCCAGGGACATGGCTCCTTGGATAATGAGCTGCCAGGGACATGGCTCCTTGGATACTGAGCTGCCAGGGACATGGCACCTTGGATACTGAGCTGCCAGGGACATGGCTCCCTGGATACTGAGCTGCCAGGGACATGGCACCTTGGATACTGAGCTGTCAGGGACATGGCTCCTTGGATACTGAGCTGCTAGGGACATGGCTCCCTGGATACTGAGCTGCCAGGGACATGGCTCCCTGGATACTGAGCTGCTAGGGACATGGCTCCCTGGATACTGAGCTGCTAGGGACATGGCTCCCTGGATACTGAGCTGCCAGGGGCTTCAGGGACATGGCTCCCTGGATACTGAGCTGCCAGGGACATGGCTCCCTGGATACTAAGCTGCCAGGGGCTTCAGGGACATGGCTCCCTGGATACTGAGCTGCCAGGGACATGGCTCCCTGGATACTAAGCTGCTAGGGACATGGCTCCCTGGATACTGAGCTGCCAGGACATGGCTCCCTGGATACTGGGCTGCCAGGGGCTTCAGGGACATGGCTCCCTGGATACTGAGCTGTCAGGAACATGGCTCCCTGGATACTGAGCTGCCAGGGACATGGCTCCCTGGATACTGAGCTGCCAGGGACATGGCTCCCTGGATACTGAGCTGCCAGGGACATGGCTCCCTGGATACTGAGCTGCCAGGGACATGGCTCCCTGGATACTGAGCTGCCAGGGACATGGCTCCCTGGATACTGAGCTGCCAGGGACATGGCTCCCTGGATACTGAGCTGCCAGGGGCTTCAGGGACATGGCTCCCTGGATACTGAGCTGCCAGGGACATGGCTCCTTGGATACTGAGCTGCCAGGGACATGGCTCCCTGGATACTGAGCTGCCAGGGACATGGCTCCCTGGATACTGAGCTGCCAGGGGCTTCAGGGACATGGCTCCCTGGATACTGAGCTGCCAGGGACATGGCTCCTTGGATACTGAGCTGCCAGGGACATGGCTCCCTGGATACTGAGCTGCCAGGGACATGGCTCCCTGGATACTGAGCTGCCAGGGACATGGCTCCCTGGATACTGAGCTGCCAGGGACATGGCTCCCTGGATACTGAGCTGCCAGGGACATGGCTCCCTGGATACTGAGCTGCCAGGGACATGGCTCCCTGGATATTGAGCTGCCAGGGACATGGCTCCCTGGATACTGAGCTGCCAGGCACATGGCTCCCTGGATATTGAGCTGCCAGGGACATGGCTCCCTGGATACTGAGCTGCCAGGGGCTTCAGGGACATGGCTCCCTGGATCCTGAGCTGCCAGGGACATGGCTCCCTGGATACTGAGCTGCCAGGGGTTTCAGGGACATGGCTCCCTGGATACTGAGCTGTCAGGAACATGGCTCCTTGGATACTGAGCTGCCAGGGACATGGCTCCCTGGATACTGAGCTGCCAGGGACATGGCTCCCTGGATACTGAGCTGCCAGGAACATGGCTCCCTGGATACTGAGCTGCCAGGGACATGGCTCCTTGGATACTGAGCTGCCAGGGACATGGCTCCCTGGATACTGAGCTGCCAGGGACATGGCTCCTTGGATACTGAGCTGCAGGGACATGGCTCCCTGGATACTGAGCTGCCAGGGACATGGCTCCCTGGATACTGAGCTGCCAGGGGCTTCAGGGACATGGCTCCCTGGATACTGAGCTGCCAGGGACATGGCTCCCTGGATACTGAGCTGCCAGGGACATGGCTCCCTGGATACTGAGCTGCCAGGGACATGGCTCCCTGGATACTGAGCTGCCACGGACATGGCTCCCTGGATACTGAGCTGCCAGGGACATGGCTCCCTGGATACTGAGCTGTCAGGGACATGGCTCCCTGGATACTAAGCTGCAGGGACATGGCTCCTTGGATACTGCGCTGCAGGGACATGGCTCCTTGGATACTGAGCTGCCAGGGACATGGCTCCCTGGATACTGAGCTGCCAGGGATATGGCTCCCTGGATACTGAGCTGCCAGGGACATGGCTCCCTGGATACTGTGCTGCCAGGGACATGGCTCCCTGGATACTGAGCTGCCAGGGACATGGCTCCTTGGATACTGAGCTGACAGGGACATGGCTCCCTGGATACTGAGCTGCCAGGGGCTTCAGGGACATGGCTCCCTGGATACTGAGCTGCCAGGGACATGGCTCCCTGGATACTGAGCTGCCAGGGACATGGCTCCCTGGATACTGAGCTGCCAGGGGCTTCAGGGACATGGCTCCCTGGATACTGAGCTGCCAGGGACATGGCTCCTTGGATACTGAGCTGCCAGGGACATGGCTCCCTGGATACTGAGCTGCCAGGGACATGGCTCCCTGGATACTGAGCTGCCAGGGACATGGCTCCCTGGATACTGAGCTGCCAGGGACATGGCTCCTTGGATACTGAGCTGCCAGGGACATGGCTCCCTGGATACTGAGCTGCCAGGGACATGGCTCCCTGGATACTGAGCTGCCAGGGACATGGCTCCCTGGATACTGAGCTGCCAGGGGCTTCAGGGACATGGCTCCCTGGATACTGAGCTGCCAGGGACATGGCTCCCCGGATACTGAGCTGCCAGGGACATGGCTCCCTGGATACTGAGCTGCCAGGGACATGGCTCCCTGGATACTGAGCTGCCAGGGCCTTCAGGGACATGGCTCCCTGGATACTGAGCTGCCAGGGACATGGCTCCCTGGATACTGAGCTGCCAGGGACATGGCTCCCTGGATACTGAGCTGCCAGGGACATGGCTCCCTGGATACTGAGCTGCCAGGAGTTTCAGGGACATGGCTCCCTGGATACTGAGCTGCCAGGGACATGGCTCCCTGGATACTGAGCTGTCAGGAACATGGCTCCTTGGATACTGAGCTGCCAGGGACATGGCTCCCTGGATACTGAGCTGCCAGGGACATGGCTCCCTGGATACTGAGCTGCCAGGGACATGGCTCCCTGGATACTGAGCTGCCAGGGACATGGCTCCCTGGATACTGAGCTGTCAGGGTCTTCAGGGACATGGCTCCTTGGATACCTAGCTGCCAGGGACATGGCTCCCTGGATACTGAGCTGTCAGGGTCTTCAGGGACATGGCTCCTTGGATAATGAGCTGCCAGGGACATGGCTCCCTGGATACTGAGCTGCCAGGGACATGGCTCCCTGGATAATGAGCTGCCAGGGTCTTCTCGGACATGGCTCCCTGGATTCTGAGCTGCCAGGGACATGGCTCCTTGGATACTGAGCTGCCCGGGACATGGCTCCCTGGATACTGAGCTGCCAGGGACATGGCTCCCTGGATACTGAGCTGCCACGGACATGGCTCCCTGGATACTGAGCTGCCAGGGACATGGCTCCCTGGATACTGAGCTGCCAGGGACATGGCTCCCTGGATACTGAGCTGCCAGGGGCTTCAGGGGCATGGCTCCCTGGATACTGAGCGGCCAGGGACATGGTTCCCTGGATACTGAGCTGCCAGGGGTTTCAGGGACATGGCTCCCTGGATACTGAGCTGTCAGGAACATGGCTCCTTGGATACTGTGCTGCCAGGGACATGGCTCCCTGGATACTGAGCTGCCAGGGACATGGCTCCCTGGATACTGAGCTGCCAGGAACATGGCTCCCTGGATACTGAGCTGCCAGGGACATGGCTCCTTGGATACTGAGCTGCCAGGGACATGGCTCCCTGGATACTGAGCTGCCAGGGACATGGCTCCTTGGATACTGAGCTGCAGGGACATGGCTCCCTGGATACTGAGCTGCCAGGGGCTTCAGGGACATGGCTCCCTGGATACTGAGCTGCCAGGGACATGGCTCCCTGGATACTGAGCTGCCAGGGACATGGCTCCCTGGATACTGAGCTGCCAGGGACATGGCTCCCTGGATACTGAGCTGTCAGGGACATGGCTCCCTGGATACTGAGCTGCAGGGACATGGCTCCTTGGATACTGAGCTGCAGGGACATGGCTCCTTGGATACTGAGCTGCCAGGGACATGGCTCCCTGGATACTGAGCTGCCAGGGACATGGCTCCCTGGATACTGAGCTGCCAGGGACATGGCTCCCTGGATACTGAGCTGCCAGGGACATGGCTCCCTGGATACTGAGCTGCCAGGGACATGGCTCCTTGGATACTGAGCTGACAGGGACATGGCTCCCTGGATACTGAGCTGCCAGGGGCTTCAGGGACATGGCTCCCTGGATACTGAGCTGCCAGGGACATGGCTCCCTGGATACTGAGCTGCGAGGGACATGGCTCCCTGGATACTGAGCTGCCAGGGGCTTCAGGGACATGGCTCCCTGGATACTGAGCTGCCAGGGACATGGCTCCTTGGATACTGAGCTGCCAGGGACATGGCTCCCTGGATACTGAGCTGCCAGGGACATGGCTCCCTGGATACTGAGCTGCCAGGGACATGGCTCCCTGGATACTGATCTGCCAGGGACATGGCTCCTTGGATACTGAGCTGCCAGGGACATGGCTCCCTGGATACTGAGCTGCCAGGGACATGGCTCCCTGGATACTGAGCTGCCAGGGGCTTCAGGGACATGGCTCCCTGGATACTGAGCTGCCAGGGACATGGCTCCCCGGATACTGAGCTGCCAGGGACATGGCTCCCTGGATACTGAGCTGCCAGGGACATGTCTCCCTGGATACTGAGCTGCCAGGGGCTTCAGGGACATGGCTCCCTGGATACTGAGCTGCCAGGGACATGGCTCCCTGGATACTGAGCTGTCAGGGACATGGCTCCCTGGATACTGAGCTGCCAGGAGTTTCAGGGACATGGCTCCCTGGATACTGAGCTGCCAGGGACATGGCTCCCTGGATACTGAGCTGCCAGGGACATGGCTCCCTGGATACTGAGCTGCCAGGGACATGGCTCCCTGGATACTGAGCTGCCAGGGACATGGCTCCCTGGATACTGAGCTGCCAGGAGTTTCAGGGACATGGCTCCCTGGATACTGAGCTGCCAGGGACATGGCTCCCTGGATACTGAGCTGTCAGGAACATGGCTCCTTGGATACTGAGCTGCCAGGGACATGGCTCCCTGGATACTGAGCTGCCAGGGACATGGCTCCCTGGATACTGAGCTGCCAGGGACATGGCTCCCTGGATACTGAGCTGCCAGGGACATGGCTCCCTGGATACTGAGCTGTCAGGGTCTTCAGGGACATGGCTCCTTGGATACCTAGCTGCCAGCGACATGGCTCCCTGGATACTGAGCTGTCAGGGTCTTCTCGGACATGGCTCCCTGGATTCTGAGCTGCCAGGGACATGGCTCCCTGGATACTGAGCTGCCAGGGACATGGCTCCCTGGATAATGAGCTGCCAGGGTCTTCTCGGACATGGCTCCCTGGATTCTGAGCTGCCAGGGACATGGCTCCCTGGATACTGAGCTGCCAGGGACATGGCTCCTTGGATACTGAGCTGCCACGGACATGGCTCCCTGGATACTGAGCTGCCAGGGACATGGCTCCCTGGATACTGAGCTGCCAGGGACATGGCTCCCTGGATACAGAGCTGCCAGGGGCTTCAGGGGCATGGCTCCCTGGATACTGAGCTGCCAGGGGCTTCAGGGACATGGCTCCCTGGATACTGAGCTGCCAGGGACATGGCTCCCTGGATACTGAGCTGCCAGGGACATGGCTCCCTGGATACTGAGCTGCCAGGGACATGGCTCCCTGGATACTGAGCTGCCAGGGACATGGCTCCTTGGATACTGAGCTGTCAGGAGTGGGGGATGAATGGAGGCAATTGGACAAGATCAGATCTGGAGTCATTGATGGCACTCAAAAAAAAAAGGTTTCTTTCATGTTTTGACCAGTTTTCTCACACCAAAGTTTACTGTGAGGCTTCAAGTATTAAAACCTGTGAATGTTCAGCATCTTACGAAGGAACTGTTTAAGACTGGCTGCCCTCCCTATCAATCTACTCACTATTAGAGAGGAAGGATTTGCATTGGTATATCAGCTCAGCATATCCCAAGATGCTTTATAGCCAATCAAATGCTTTTTGTTTTTTCAGCGTAGTTAATGTTGCCATGTTGGAAATGCGACAGCTGACCCACACACAGCAAGATCCCACAGAGTGCGGTGCGATTACATGGAGTTTGGCACTGACCTCACGGAGCAGTGCATGATGTTTGCAAACAGTTTGTTCCCTCTCGGAGAAAACAATGCCCTCCTCCTTCACCTCCTTTCCTCCATTCACACTGAGAGGAGCGACTTGTAAGATTCCTGAAGAAAATGTAGCCCGGGTCTATCTCCTTGCAGCAAAGGAGATTGAGGGAAATTCTGATCGTGGGTCAAATGTCAGAAAAACTGAAACGTCTCGATAAACCCAGAAACGTCTCTATAAACCCAGAAACGTCTCGATAAACCCAGAAACCTCAATAAACCCAGAAACGTCTCGATAATCCCAGAAACGTCTCTATAAACCCAGAAACATCTCGATAAACCCAGAAACCTCAATAAACCCAGAAACGTCTCTATAAACCCAGAAACGTCTCCATAAACCCAGAAACGTCTCTATAAACCCAGAAACATCTCTATAAACCCAGAAACATCTCTATAAACCCAGAGACGTCTCGATAAACCCAGAAACGTCTCCATAAACCCAGAAACATCTCTATAAAACCAGAAACGTCTCTATAAACCCAGAAACGTCTCGATAATCCCAGAAACGTCTCGATAAACCCAGAAACATCTCGATAAACCCAGAAACGTCTCCATAAACCCAGAAACATCTCTATAAACCCAGAAACGTCTCTATAAACCCAGAAACGTCTCTATAAACCCAGAAACGTCTCTATAAACCCAGAAACGTCTCGATAAACCCAGAAACGTCTCTATAAACGCAGAAACGTTTCTATAAACCCAGAAACATCTCGATAAACCCAGAATCCTCAATAAACCCAGAAACGTCTCTATAAACCCAGAAACGTCTCGATAAACCCAGAAACATCTCGATAAACCCAGAAACGTCTCGATAAACCCAGAAACGTCTCTATAAACCCAGAAACGTCTCTATAAACCCAGAAACGTCTCTATAAACCCAGAAACGTCTCTATAAACCCAGAATCGTCTCTATAAACCCTGAAACGTCTCTATAAACCCAGAAACTTCTCTATAAACCCAGACACGTCTCTATAAACCCAGAAACGTCTCTATAAAACCAGAAACGTCTCTATAAACCCAGAAACGTCTCTATAAACCCAGAAACGTCTCTATAAACCCAGAAACGTCTCGATAAACCCAGAAACGTCTCTATAAACGCAGAAGCGTCTCTATAAACCCAGAAACGTCTCGATAAACCCAGAAACCTCAAAAAACCCAGAAACGTCTCTATAAACCCAGAAACGCCTCGATAAACCCAGAAACATCTCGATAAACCCAGAAACCTCAATAAACCCAGAAATGTCTCTATAAACCCAGAAACGTCTCTATAACCCAGAAACGTCTCGATAAACCCAGAAACGTCTCGATAAACCCAGAAACTTCTCTATAAACCCAGAAACGTCTCTATAAACCCAGAAACGTCTCTATAAACCCAGAAACGTCTCTATAAACCCAGAAACGTCTCTATAAACCCAGAAACATCTCTATAAACCCAGAAACGTCTCTATAAACCCAGAAACGTGTCGATAAACCCAGAAACGTCTCTATAAACGCAGAAACGTCTCTATAAACCCAGAAACGTCTCTATAAACACAGAAACGTCTCAATAAACCCAGAAACGTCTCGATAAACCCAGAAACGTCTCGATAAACCCAGAAACTTCTCTATAAACCCAGAAACTTCTCTATAAACCCAGAAACGTCTCTATAAACCCAGAAACGTCTCTATAAACGCAGAAACGTCTCGATAAACCCAGAAACGTCTCGATAAACCCAGAAACGTCTCTATAAACCCAGAAACTTCTCTATAAACCCAGGAACGTCTCGATAAACCCAGAAACGTCTCTATAAACCCAGAGACATCTCGATAAACCCAGAAACGTCTCTATAAACCCAGAAACGTCTCTATAAACCCAGAAACGTCTCGATAAACCCAGAAACTTCTCGATAAACCCAGAAACTTCCCGATAAACCCAGAAACATCTCGATAAACCCAGAAACCTCAATAAACCCAGAAACGTCTCTATAAACCCAGAAACGTCTCGATAAACCCAGAAACATCTAGATAAACCCAGAAACGTCTCGATAAACCCAGAAACGTCTCGATAAACCCAGAAACTTCTCTATAAACCCAGAAACGTCTCTATAAACCCAGAAACGTCTCTATAAACCCAGAAACGTCTCTATAAACCCAGAAACGTCTCTATAAACCCAGAAACATCTCTATAAACCCAGAAACGCCTCGATAAACCCAGAAACATCTCGATAAACCCAGAAACCTCAATAAACCCAGAAACGTCTCTATAAACCCAGAAACGTCTCTATAAACCCAGAAACGTCTCGATAAACCCAGAAACGTCTCGATAAACCCAGAAACTTCTCTATAAACCCAGAAACGTCTCTATAAACCCAGAAACGTCTCTATAAACCCAGAAACGTCTCTATAAACCCAGAAACGTTCCTATAAACCCAGAAACGTCTCTATAAACCCAGAAACATCTCTATAAACCCAGAAACGTCTCTATAAACCCAGAAACGTCTCGATAAACCCAGAAATGTCTCTATAAACGCAGAAACGTCTCTATAAACCCAGAAACGTCTCTATAAACGCAGAAACGTCTCGATAAACCCAGAAACGTCTCGATAAACCCAGAAACGTCTCTATAAACGCAGAAACGTCTCTATAAACCCAGAAACGTCTCTATAAACGCAGAAACGTCTCGATAAACCCAGAAACGTCTCGATAAACCCAGAAACGTCTCGATAAACCCAGAAACTTCTCTATAAACCCAGAAACTTCTCTATAAACCCAGAAACGTCTCTATAAACCCAGAAACGTCTCTATAAACCCAGAAACCTCAATAAACCCAGAAACGTCTCGATAAACCCAGAAACATCTAGATAAACCCAGAAACGTCTCTATAAACCCAGAAACGTCTCTATAAACCCAGAAACGTCTCGATAAACCCAGAAACTTCTCGATAAACCCAGAAACTTCCCGATAAACCCAGAAACATCTCGATAAACCCAGAAACCTCAATAAACCCAGAAACGTCTCTATAAACCCAGAAACGTCTCGATAAACCCAGAAACATCTAGATAAACCCAGAAACGTCTCTATAAACCCAGAAACGTCTCTATAAACCCAGAAACGTCTCTATAAACCCAGAAACGTCTCTATAAACCCAGAAACGTCTCTATAAACCCAGAAATCCTCTATAAACCCAGAAACGTCTCGATAAACCCAGAAACGTCTCGATAAACGCAGAAACGTCTCTATAAACCCAGAAACGTCTCTATAAACGCAGAAACGTCTCGATAAACCCAGAAACGTCTCTGTAAACCCAGAAACGTCTCTATAAACCCAGAAACGTCTCTATAAACGCAGAAACGTCTCGATACACCCAGAAACGTCTCTATAAACCCAGAAACTTCTCTATAAACCCAGGAACGTCTCGATAAACCCAGAAACGTCTCTATAAACCCAGAGACATCTCGATAAACCCAGAAACGTCTCTATAAACCCAGAAATGTCTCTATAAACCCAGAAACGTCGCGATAAACCCAGAAACTTCTCGATAAACCCAGAAACTTCCCGATAAACCCAGAAACATCTCTATAAACCCAGAAACTTCCCAATAAACCCAGAAACTTCTCGATAAACCCAGAAACGTCTCAATAAACCCAGAAACGTCTCTATAAACCCAGAAACGTCTCTATAAACCCAGAAACGTCTCTATAAACGCAGAAACGTCTCGATAAACCCAGAAACGTCTCGATAAACCCAGAAACGTCTCTATAAACCCAGAAACTTCTCTATAAACCCAGGAACGTCTCGATAAACCCAGAAACGTCTCTATTATCCCAGAGACATCTCGATAAACCCAGAAACGTCTCTATAAACCCAGAAACGTCTCGATAAACCCAGAAACGTCTCGATAAACCCAGAAACTTCTCGATAAACCCAGAAACTTCCCGATAAACCCAGAAACATCTCGACAAACCCAGAAACCTCAATAAACCCAGAAACGTCTCTATAAACCCAGAAACGTCTCGATAAACCCAGAAACATCTAGATAAACCCAGAAACGTCTCTATAAACCCAGAAACGTCTCTATAAACCCAGAAACGTCTCTATAAACCCAGAAACGTCTCTATAAACCCAGAAATCCTCTATAAACCCAGAAACGTCTCGATAAACCCAGAAACGTCTCGATAAACGCAGAAACGTCTCTATAAACCCAGAAACGTCTCTATAAACGCAGAAACGTCTCGATAAACCCAGAAACGTCTCTATAAACCCAGAAACGTCTCTATAAACCCAGAAACATCTCTATAAACGCAGAAACGTCTCGATACACCCAGAAACGTCTCTATAAACCCAGAAACTTCTCTATAAACCCAGGAACGTCTCGATAAACCCAGAAACGTCTCTATAAACCCAGAGACATCTCGATAAACCCAGAAACGTCTCTATAAACCCAGAAATGTCTCTATAAACCCAGAAACGTCTCGATAAACCCAGAAACTTCTCGATAAACCCAGAAACTTCCCGATAAACCCAGAAACATCTCTATAAACCCAGAAACTTCCCAATAAACCCAGAAACTTCTCGATAAACCCAGAAACATCTCAATAAACCCAGAAACGTCTCGATAAACCCAGAACCGTCTCTATAAACACATAAACTTCTCTATAAACCCATCAACTTCTCTATAAACCCAGAAACGTCTCTATAAACCCAGAAACTTCTCTATAAACCCAGAAACTTCTCGATAAACCCAGAAACTTCTCGATAAACCCAGAAACATCTCTATAAACCCAGAAACCTCGATAAACCAAGAAACTTCTCTATAAACCCAGAAACGTCTCTATAAACCCAGAAACGTCTCGATAAACCCAGAAACGTCGCGATAAACCCAGAAACGTCTCTATAAACCCAGAAACATCTCGATAAACCCAGAAACATCCCAATAAACCCAAAAACGTCTCTATAAACCCAGAGACGTCTCTATAAACCCAGAAACTTCTCGATAAACCCAGAAACTTCTCGATAAACCCAGAAACTTCTCGATAAACCCAGAAACTTCTCGATAAACCCAGACACTTCTCTATAAACCCAGAAACTTCCCGATAAACCCAGAAACATCTCGATAAACCCAGAAACGTCTCTATAAACCCAGAAACGTCTCTATAAACCCAGAAACGTCTCTATAAACCCATAAACGTCTCTATAAACCCAGAAATTCTCTATAAACCCAGAAACGTCTCGATAAACCCAGAAACATCTCGATAAACGCAAAAACGTCTCTATAAACCCAGAAACATCTCTATAAACGCAGAAACGTCTCGATAAACCCAGAAACGTCTCTATAAACCCAGAAACGTCTCTATAAACCCAGAAACGTCTCTATAAACGCAGAAACGTCTCGATAAACCCAGAAACGTCTCTATAAACCCAGAAACTTCTCTATAAACCCAGGAACGTCTCGATAAACCCAGAAACGTCTCTATAAACCCAGAGACATCTCGATAAACCCAGAAACGTCTCTATAAACCCAGAAATGTCTCTATAAACCCAGAAACGTCTCGATAAACCCAGAAACTTCTCGATAAACCCAGAAACTTCCCGATAAACCCAGAAACATCTCTATAAACCCAGAAACTTCCCAATAAACCCAGAAACTTCTCGATAAACCCAGAAACGTCTCAATAAACCCAGAAACGTCTCTATAAACCCAGAAACTTCTCTATAAACCCAGAAACTTCTCGATAAACCCAGAAACGTCTCGATAAACCCAGAAACATCTCTATAAACCCAGAAACCTCGATTAACCAAGAAACTTCTCTATAAACCCAGAAACGTCTCTATAAACCCAGAAACGTCTCGATAAACCCAGAAACGTCTCGATAAACCCAGAAACGTCTCTATAAACCCAGAAACGTCTCGATAAACCCAGAAACATCCCTATAAACCCAGAAACGTCTCTATAAACCCAGAGACGTCTCTATAAACCCAGAAACTTCTTGATAAACCCAGAAACTTCTCGATAAACCCAGAAACTTCTCGATAAACCCAGAAACTTCTCGATAAACCCAGAAACTTCTCTATAAACCCAGAAACGTCTCGATAAACCCAGAAACGTCTCTATAAACCCAGAAACTTCTCGATAAACCCAGAAACTTCCCGATAAACCCAGAAACCTCGATAAACCCAGAAACGTCTCGATAAACCCAGAAACGTCTCTATAAATGCAGAAAAGTCTCTATAAACCCAGAAACTTCTCGATAAACCCAGAAACGTGTCGATAAACCCAGAAACTTCCCGATAAACCCAGAAACTTCTCGATAAACCCAGAAACGTCTCTATAAACCCAGAGACGTCTCTATAAACCCAGAAACTTCTCGATAAACCCAGAAACTTCTCGATAAACCCAGAAACATCTCTATAAACCCAGAAACCTCGATAAACCCAGAAACCTCGATAAACCCAGAAACGTCTCTATAAACCCAGAAACGTCTCTATAAACCCAGAGACGTTTCTATAAACCCAGAAACTTCTCGATAAACCCAGAAACTTCCCAATAAACCCAGAAACCTCAATAAACCCAGAAACGTCTCTATAAACCCAGAAACTTCCCGATAAACCCAGAAACTTCTCGATAAACCCAGAAACGTCTCGATAAACCCAGAAACCTCTCTATAAACCCAGAAACTTCTCGATAAACCCAGAAACATCTCTATAAACCCAGAAACGTCTCTATAAACCCAGAAACTTCTCGATAAACCCAGAAACGTCTCGATAAACCCAGAAACTTCCCGATAAACCCAGAAACGTCTCTATAAACCCAGAAACTTCTCGATAAACCCAGAAACGTCTCTATAAACCCAGAAACGTCTCGATAATCCCAGAAACATCTCTATAAACCCAGAAACTTCCCGATAAACCCAGAAACGTCTCTATAAACCCAGAAACTTCTCGATAAACCCAGAAACGTCTCTATAAACCCAGAAACGTCTCTATAAACCCAGAAACATCTCTATAAACGCAGAAACGTCTCGATAAACCCAGAAACGTCTCTATAAACCCAGAAACTTCTCTATAAACCCAGGAACGTCTCGATAAACCCAGAAACGTCTCTATAAACCCAGAAACGTCTCGATAAACCCAGAAACGTCTCGATAAACCCAGAAACTTCTCGATAAACCCAGAAACGTCTCTATAAACCCAGAAACGTCTCTATAAACCCAGAAACTTCTCGATAAACCCAGAAACGTCTCTATGAACCCAGAAACATCTCTATAAACCCAGAAACTTCTCGATAAACCCAGAAACGTCTCTATAAACCCAGAAACGTCTCTATAAACCCAGAAACCTCGATAAACCCAGAAACGTCTCGATAAACCCAGAAACTTCTCGATAAACCCAGAAACCTCAATAAACCCAGAAACGTCTCTATAAACCCAGAAACTTCTCGATAAACCCAGAAACATCTCTATAAACCCAGAAACTTCTCTATAAACCCAGAAACGTCTCTATAAACCCAGAAACCTCGATAAACCCAGAAACGTCTCTATAAACACAGAAACGTCTCTATAAACCCAGAGACGTCTCTATAAACCCAGAAACTTCTCTATAAACCCAGAAACTTCTCGATAAACCCAGAAACTTCCCGATAAACCCAGAAACTTCTCTATAAACCCAGAAACCTCGATAAACCCAGAAACGCCTCTATAAACGCAGAAACGTCTCTATAAACCCAGAAACGTCTCGATAAACCCAGAAATGTCTCGATAAACCCAGACACTTCTCGATAATCCCAGCAATTTCCCGATAAACCCAGAGACTTCTCAATAAACCCAGAAACTTCTCGATAATCCCAGAAACTTCTTGATAATCCCAGAAACTTCTCGATAATCCCAGAAATTTCCCGATAATCCCAGAAACTTCTCGATAAACCCGAAACGTCTCTATAAACCCAGAAACGTCTCTATAAACCCAGCATGGCTGGCAGCATTTGTCGGGAGAGAAACAGAGTTAGCATTTTGAGTCCATATGATTCTTCTACATAGTTGAAGAGGGGTAGAAATGTAATGCAGGGTGGGATTCTCCGACCCCCCGCCGGGTCGGAGAATCGCCGGGGGCAGCGTGAATCCCGCCCCTGCCGGCTGCCGAATTCTCCGGCGCCGGGGATTTGGCGGGGGCAGGAATCACGCCGTGCCAGTCGGCGGCCAATGGCAGCGCTCCCCCCCCAGCGAATCTCTGGCCCGCGATGGGCCGAGTGGCTACCCATTTACGGCCGGTCCCACCGGTGTAAATTAGAGTAGGTACTTACCGGCAGGACCTGCGGGCGGCCTCCGGGGTCCTTGGGCGGGCGTGAGGGCATCTGGCCCCGGGGGGTACCCCACGTCAGCCTGGCACGCGGTCGGGGCCCACAGATTCGCGGGCGGACCTGTGCCGTGGGGGCACTCTATTCCTCCACGTCGGTTGCTGTGGACCTCCGCAATGGCCGACGCGGAGATGAACCCAACGTCCCCCCCACTGTGCATGCGCTGGGATGACGCCAGCTCACGCTGGCACTCCCGAACATGCGCCAACTCATGCCGGCCAGCGGAGGCTCTTCCGCGCCAGTTGGCATGGTGCCAAGCAGCTTCTTCGCGCTGGAGTTGCCCGCTCCACCGATTCCCTCAGAATCTCGCCCGTATTCTATAGTCAGAGAAGGGGGTGGACAAGGTGCAACAGAATAGAAGGTCAAGAACAGATCTGGGATAAGGATTAATAAAGATGTCAGGGCCCAAGAAAAAGGGAATGTTAATGGTAGCACTAAGGACTGAAGGAGGTGTTGATAGTGGCATTAAAGTAAGATAACGGAATGTGTTAATAGGAGAACAAAAGTCAGTGCTGACTAAAGCAAGAACTAAAGAAAAAGTGACAGATGGCCCTGGGGGGGGGGGGGGGGGATGGCCCTGGGGGGGATGGCCCTGGGGGGGGGTGGCCCTGGGGGGGATGGCCCTGGGGGGGGATGGCCCTGGGGGGGATGGCCCTGTGGGGGGGGGGGGGGGGATGGCCCTGGGGGGGGGGGGGGTGGCCCTGGGGGGGGGTGGCCCTGGGGGATGGGCATGGGGGGATGGGCATGGGGGGATGGGCTGGGGGAATGGGCCTGGGGGGGATGGGCCTGGGGGGGATGGGCCTGGGGGGGATGGGCCTGGGGGAATGGGCATGGGGGGGATGGGCCTGGGGGGATGGGCCTGGGGGGGATGGGCCTGGGGGGGATGGGCCTGGGGGGATGGGCCTGGGGGGGGTGGCCCTGGGGGGGATGGGCCTGGGGGGATGGGCCTGGGGGGATGGGTGGGGGGGATGGGCCTGGGGGATGGGCCTGGGGGGGATGGGTGTTGTGGATGGGCCTGGGGGGATAGGCCTGGGGGAGATGGGCCTGGGGGGGAATGGGGGGAAAGGCCTGGGGGGGGATGGGCATGGGGGATAGGCCTGGGGGGGATGGGCCTGGGGGAGATGGGCCTGGGGGGGGAATGGGGGGAAAGGCCTGGGGGTATGGGCATAGGGGGATGGGCCTGGGGGGATGGGCCTGGGGGAGTGGGGCCTGGGGGGATGGGGAGAAAGGCCTGGGGGGATGGGCTAGGGGGATGGGCCCTGGGGGAGTGAGGGCCTGGGGGGGGGGGGGGGGGGGGGGGAGGGGGGGGGGGTGGGGGGTGTTTGTGGGGGGGGGGGAGGGGGGGGGGGGGGGTTGGACATGGAAGGATTGCTGTGGAGAAACAGAAAAGAAAAGGACAAAGAAGGGGTCAGTCTGGACCCCAGATCATTAGGTTAGGGCCTCCGGATTACTGGCCCAGTGACATTGGCACAATGCCACCATCTATCACCGTCGGCCTATTGGGCTACCCGCTATTGGTGGGCCGTTAGCCGTCAATCTCTGGAAGCAGCCCCCCTGAAAACAGACGGAGTGGGGGTGGGGGGAACAAAGCCGAAGACTGGTGCACTGGCTGTGAGTTAGATATTTCCAGAACATCCACCTTCAACCTGTCTGCAGGTCGGGATGAAAATTCAGCCCACAGCGTCTGATGCAGTAACGGCGAACCCTTGACCCATTTACATCTCCTTCCCTTCCTTCTGACAGATAAACCAGGTCCAATTTGTAAATGATAAGTTGGCAAAAAATGATCAGCATTGAGAAAGTAAATGAATTGCTGTTTCTATTCATTCCAGTCAGGCAAACTGCGGCCTCTTGGAGGATTGAGATACTTGTGAATAGCATTGGGCTCCAACCTTCTTCGGCATTGATGGGAAGGGAGCAGGATCGCAGTGGGCGTGACAGTGACAAATCAAGTTGCTATTTTCATTCGATTTATTTTTCGGTTCTGTAGCAATCAAACCTTCCTGCCGACATTCCAACATCAGCAAAGTGTTGAACTACAGCCCGGTCTCGTACAGAGGGAGCCTTTCATTGAATTCTCTCCAGTCTTCGTGTGCACGTCAAGTAAATGGAGCTCAGTGCTTCGCTTTGGAACAGCCTTTACACACCACCTCTGCACTCCCGCCTCACCGCGAGCTGGCATGTCAGGGAAGCCTGCTGCCATTACTGGCCTGGCTGGATTACGGATCCATCTTTGTGAGGGTCTGGCATAGGGTTTTCCTGGACTCATCGACTACACTCCATCCCTCATAACCTGCGGAGTTGGTTTTATCTCATCACCTTTCAGCACCATCAACACTTGACTTGTTGATTCGAGCATGTCATGTGGCTCATTTTTACTTGCTCGAAGTGCCATACTTTCACATGCAGCAACCCATTCGCTGCAAACAAAAGGAATTTGTTCAAGCTCTGCGTCTTTTTTCAATTAGTCGGGAGCTTGGGGAGCCTGTAGTTCCCTGGTGCTTTCTCCATGGCAACACCTCAGCCAATCAGATGCCACTGGCCAACCAATCAGGACCCTTTTCTGTTGCGGTATAAATTGTTGTGATTGTTTGAAATTTGTCCTGATGAGTGTAAGAAGTTTTGGTAAATGCTCTCCTTTCAGCCGCTGAACAATTGACTTGTTAGTACGGGCATGATTGGACCAGCTATCTGCTGTAACATTGTTATTCTGGCTGCAATTCTGGTTGCAATTATGCAATAAGAAAACCCCATCAACATATAAAATACAGGAAAGGCAAATAGAGAAAATCATTCTGAATGACAGCACCAAGCACTCTTGTAGAAGTTGCATAGCGGAACAATTTAAGGCAGCTATACACTGAGACTTGCCCAGCACAGTCCACCAAACACTTCCAGGTCAGCTACAGTTTGAGTCAGATATATGGGGAGACTTGCTCAGCACAGTCCACCAAACACTTCCAGGTCAGCTATAGTTTGAGTCAGATATATGGGGAGACTCCCTCAGCACAGTCCACCAAACACTTCCAGGTCAGCTATAGTTTGGGTCAGATATATGGGGAGACTCCCTCAGCACAGTCCACCAAACACTTCCAGGTCAGCTATAGTTTGGGTCAGATATATGGGGAGACTCCCTCGGCACAGTCCATCAAATACTTCCAGGTCACCTGCAGTCGGAGTCAGATGAAGATCATAAGAACATTTTAAAAATGAGCAGGAGTTTAGAAGAACGAGAGGCAACCTTATTAAACTTATAAGATCCTGTGTGGATTTGACAGGGTAGATGTTGAAGGGATGTTTCCTCATTAGGGAGAGACCAGAAATGGGGGGGGGCATCGATTAAAAATAAGCGGTCTCCCATTTAAGATGAAGATGAGGAGAAATCTTTCTTCTCAGAAGGCTGTGGGTTGGTAGAATTCTCTTCCCCGGAGATCTCTGAAAGCAGGGTGAATGAATATTTTTAAGGCCAAGGTATGTAGATTCTTGACTAACAGGGGAATCACAGGATATTGGGGGTAGGTGGGAAAGTGGCACGAAGGCCACACTCAGCTCAGCCATGATCTTATTGATTGGCACAGCAGGCTCAAGGGGCTGAATGGCCTACTGCTTTTCCGAATTCATATTTTAAATGTTTGTGTGAGTTAGTAAAGCTGATACTAAAAGCACATAGGAGATTGAGGGGAGATGCAAAAGATGTGGGCAAGATTGTGACAGATTTATATAAGGGAGATAAAAGAAAAACTGTTTGTGTTCATTGATAGTACAAGGACTAGAGGACACAGATTAATGTTTTTGACAAGAGATGCAGAGGAATGAAGAACTTTGTTAAGTAGCAAGTGTTAATGAGCTGAAACTTGCTGTGGATGAGTGTGGTGGAGACGGAGACAATGAATAACTTTCGAAGGAAATTAGATGGGGAGCTGGAGAAAATGCACTCTGAAGGGACGGAGTGGGAGGAACGGGAATGTTCTGTGAGGAGCCGACATGGACTTGATGGGCAAAATGGGCATCTCTGGGTGGGATTCTCTCAGCCCGGGACCGGGCTGGAGAATCCCCGTGACCGGCGCGAATCGCGCCGCGCCGGTACGGGATGGGCCGAGCGGCCATCGTAAAAAACTCGAGACCGGCCGGCGCCGTTCATACCTGCTGTCAGCTGGCGGGACCTCAGCGTGGAAGGGTCCGGGGGCTGCCTGTGGGTGGGGGAGGTGGGTCCGACCCCGGGTGGGGGCCTCCAATATGGCCTAGCCTGCGATCGGGGTCCACCGATCGGCGGGCCAGCCTCTCGGGCTGGGGGCCTCCTTGCTTCTGCGCCGGCCCCTATACCCCTCCGCCAACATGTGCATGCACATGTTGGCACCGGTGCCCTGTAGGGGCCAGAATTGCTGATCCTGAGGCCATGTTGACGCCGTCGGGAAACATAATGGCGTTTCCGACGGCATCAACACTTAGCCTCAGAATCACAGAATCCCGCCCCCAATTGGTTTTTTTTGCACTTAATGGGCAATGTATCACAGCCAATTCACCTACACTGCAAACTTATCATGGCGTTCGTATGGGGGGGTAAAAATGCTAGGATCCCAAAGAAGGTCCTACAAAAAACAAAATCCAGGGGGGTGCTAGCCCTCCCAAATCTACAATTCTACCACTGGGCGGCAACAGCCGAGCGAGTAAGGGGATGGATCCTGGAGCCAGAAGCCGAGTGGGTGCGTGCGGAGGAGGCCTCCTGCATGGGGACCTCCCTCCGGGCCCTCGCCACGGCAGCACTCCCATCCCCACCCAAAAAACACTCCAGCAGCCCAGTGGTGACAGCCACCCTCCAATCCTGGAACCAACTGCGGCAGCAATTTGGCCTGACCAAAATGTCGGACAAGGCTCCCATCTGCAATAACTATAGGTTCACACCAGCACTGACTGACGCTACCTTCAAAAGGTGCAGGCAGGATGGGGGGGGACACTGACAGTCAGGGACCTATACACGGACGACAGGATCGCAACACTGGACGAATTGTCAGAGAAATTTCAGCTAGCTGGGGGGAACGAGCTACGGTACCTGCAGCTCAAAAACTTCTTACGGAAGGAGACAAGGACGTACCCACAACCGCCGTGACAGACACTACTGGAAGACCTACTGGACGCAAGTATCCTAGAGAAAGGGAACTGTAGCGACATGTATGACCGACTGGTAGATAGGGACGACACCGTACTGGACGCAACAAGAATGAAATGGGAGGATGACCTGGGGATTGAGATAGGGTGGGGACCCTGTAGCGAAGCACTGCATAGGGTCAACTCCACCTCCACGTGCGCAAGGCTCAGCCTGACGCAACTAAAAGTGGTACATAGAGCCCACTTAACGAGAAACCGTATGAGTAGGTTCTTCCCAGAGGTGGAGGACAGATGTGAACGGTGCCAAAGAGGCCCAGCCAACCACGCCCACATGTTCTGGTCTTGCCCCAGACTTGTGGAGTACTGGACAGCCTTCTTCGAGGCTATGAAAATGAAAATGAAAATCGCTTATTGTCACAAGTAGGCTTCAAATGAAGTTACTGTGAAAAGCCCCTAGTCGCCACATTCCGGCGCCTGTTCGGGGAGGCTGTTACGGGAATCGAATCGTGCTGCTGGCTTGCCTTGGTCTGCTTTCGAAGCCAACGATTTAGCCCAGTGAGCTAAACAGCCCCTCTGACCAACAGCTATGTCCAAAGTGATGGGGGTGAGGGTGGAGCCATGCCCGAAAGTGGCGGTCTTCGGGGTTTCAGACCAGCCAGATCTATTCCTAGGGAGGAGGGCGGACGCCCTTGCCTTTGCCTCCCTGATCGCCCGCCGTAGAATCCTGTTTGGCTGGCGGTCAGCAGCACCACCCAGAGCTGCAGACTGGCTGTCCGACCTCTCGGAATCTCTCCAAATGGAGAAAATCAAATTCGCCATCCGTGGGTCAGACGACGGCTTCCACAGAACGTGGGAGCCATTCATGCAATTGTTCCGGGACCTGTTTGTGGCCAACGAAGAAGAGGAAGAATAGTCGGGTGGCCAAGAATCAGGGGAAAATGGACGGGAATCGGGGGAAGGTAGCCGGGGGGGGGGGGGGGGGGGGGGGGGGTACGGGTTCATTATGGGGGTTTGTTCGCATGGTTATACGCCTATTTTCTTTTCTTGTTAATTTATTGTTTTTGTATTGGAGGGGAGGGGTTACTGTTTTTCTCTGTTGTGATAAAAATTTGTTGTTGAAAACTTGAATAAAAATTATTCCAAAAAAAAATAAATCTGAGAAGCAACGTGGGGGGGGGGGAGAGGTTTGGGGTCTGTAAAGGGGGTTTGTTTTTGCGACTGTTTGTTTGCTACTTTCTTCTTTTTTGTATTGTTATTAATTTATTGCTTTGTATTGGTGGGGGGGGGGGGGTCCTTCTTTCTGTTTATTTCTATACCTTGTTTATTTTATTGTTGGGAGAAAATTTGTTGTTGAAAAATTTGAATAAAAATTATTTTAAAAAAAATTCACCTACACTGCACATCTTTGGGTTGTGGGGGTCAAACACACACAAATACGGGAAGAATGTGCAAACTCCACACGGACACTGACCCGGGGCCAGGATCGTACCCATGTTCTCGGCGCCATGAGGCAGCAGTGCTAACCACTGCACCACCATGCCAGCCTCAATGGGCATCTTCTGTGCCATAAATGATTCTATAGCATGGCACTGGCCTCTTGCTGTAGCTGCTGTCGAACTTACTGTGCTCCCTGTACATCAACGCTTACACATTCCACACCTTTTAAAAACATTTCTTACTCTGATGATCAAAATAAAATATCACACAAATTCTCACATTGCACTCCATCTGCCACCTTGTTGCTTACCGTCCTTTAGCCTGTTTACATAGTATATTTACGGATGTGGTATTATAATTTAACAATAAATATTTTGCAAATTCAACACTTCCAAATTCTCCTAGTTTGAAGTTTACCATAAGTCCTGAATATTGTTCTCGAAATCATTTAACATTGAGAAAGATTTCATCGTTTTGCATTTCCCCAGACTGGGTCCTGACACTGTTGAAATGTTCTAATTACTCCTTGTGCCTAATAGGCCTTTGTGATATTTGTGCAGTGATTCTGTTTCAGGGTGAGATTAAACATGGTCTAAGCTGTGGTGTGTGTGTGTGTGTGGGCATTGCTGCGTACACCAATATTCACTGGAACCAGGCTCCCTCCTCGAGCTGCGAATCTTTGTACAGACCAGAGGCTGG
Organism: Scyliorhinus canicula; assembly: GCF_902713615.1. Taxonomy (NCBI): domain Eukaryota; kingdom Metazoa; phylum Chordata; class Chondrichthyes; order Carcharhiniformes; family Scyliorhinidae; genus Scyliorhinus; species Scyliorhinus canicula. Next base: position 9,245,484 of record NC_052158.1, read on the forward strand.
ATTCTCCCCACTCCGACACTGAAATCGCGTTCGGCGAAGGGGTAGAGAATCCTTCTTCCCACACAAAATCGGGCCCGGCACCGTTCCGCGATTCTCCGCCCCCAAAAAGCCGGGTACCCACCGCCCCGTGCCATTGCCTGAGACCCCGCCCCATCCCGCTATTCTCCCCCCCCCCCCCCCCCCCCGACCAGCCGGGTACCCACCGCCCCGACCAGCCGGGTACCCACCGCCCCGACCAGCCGGGTACCCACCGCCCCGACCAGCCGGGTACCCACCGCCCTGACCAGCCGGGTACCCACCGCCCTGACCAGCCGGGTACCCACCGCCCCGACCAGCCGGGTACCCACCGCCCTGACCAGCCGGGTACCCCCACCCGACCAGCCGGGTACCCACCGCCCCGACCAGCCGGGTACCCCCCCCCGACCAGCCGGGTACCCACCGCCCCGACCAGCCAGGTACCCACCGCCCCGACCAGCCGGGTACGCACCGCCCCGACCAGCCGGGTACCCACCGCCCCGACCAGCCGGGTACCCACCGCCCTGACCAGCCGGGTACCCCCACCCGACCAGCCGGGTACCCACCGCCCCGACCAGCCGGGTACCCCCCCCGACCAGCCGGGTACCCACCGCCCCGACCAGCCAGGTACCCACCGCCCCGACCAGCCGGGTACGCACCGCCCCGACCAGCCGGGTACCCACCGCCCCGACCAGCCGGGTACGCACCGCCCGACCAGCCGGGTACCCACCGCCCCCGACCAGCCGGGTACCTACTGCCCGACCAGCCGGGTACGCACCGCCCCGACCAGCCGGGTACCCACCCGCCCCGACCAGCCGGGTACGCACCCGCCCCCGACCAGCCGGGTACCCACCGCCCCGACCAGCCGGGTACCCACCGCCCCGACCAGCCGGGTACGCACCGCCCCGACCAGCCGGGTACCCACCGCCCCGACCAGCCGGGTACCCACCGCCCCGACCAGCCGGGTACCCACCGCCCCGACCAGCCGGGTACCCACCGCCCCGACCAGCCGGGTACCCACCGCCCCGACCAGCCGGGTACCCACCGCCCCGACCAGCCGGGTACCCCCCCCCGACCAGCCGGGTACCCACACCCCTGACCAGCCGGGTACCCACCGCCCCGACCAGCAGGGTACGCACCGCCCCGACCAGCCGGGTACCCACCGCCCCGACCCGCCGGGTACCCACCGCCCCGACCAGCCGGGTACCCACCGCCCCGACCAGCCGGGTACCCAGCCGCCCCGACCAGCCGGGTACCCGCCGCCCCGACCAGCCGGGTACCCGCCGCCCCGACCAGCCGGGTACCCTCCGCCCCGACCAGCCGGGTACCCACCGCCCCGACCAGCCGGGTACCCACCGCCCCGTGCCATTGCCTGAGACCCCACCCCATCCCGCTATTATCCGTCCCTGACCGGACGAATTCCAGACGGCGTGTTTCGAATGTGGTCCTGCTGTTCGCGAGGCAGCTGTGGACTCAGTCTGTGGCTGCCACAGTTGGGTGCGGGCCGATCGGAGGGCGGGGGGAGTCTCATTCGGGACTGGGAACAATGTGTGTGGGCTGTCCGGGTTGGGCGAGTGGTCGATGTGGGGCACTATTTCAGCGGTCCGGGTCTGCGGGCAGGGTCCGCCATGGAGCACGGCACAGCTGGAAGCTGCCGCTGTGCGCGTGCACGGCCTCCGACCTGGGGGAGCGGGGCTGGGGGGGGGCGGGGGTGGGGGGGATCGGCAGCTGGGGCTGTGATCACAATGACAGCTACCTGCCAGCCCCCTGTAAGCCTGTGAATCTGTGGCCTTTTGATGCCAGTTTTTCTGGCGTAAAAGGCCACAGTTTTCACAACAGCGTGGGGACATTGTCCCTGAAACGGAGAATCCAGCCCAGAAACAGCCACAATATTCATTCCCTTTTCCACTGAGGAACCCTGGATGGGATGCCGAAGATCCCCTTGTGCAGGATGTTGTCGAGGTGTCAGTCTGGGTTCAGTGGTAGCACTCGATGGTTGTAGGTTCAAATCTGACTCCAGAATCCTGAGCACAGAGTCTGTGTTGCCCCTTCCGAGTGCAGTGCCGAGGAAACATTGGGAAGTGTGTGTACTACTGTCTCTCAGAGGCGATGCGCTGTTGATGAGCTCCTAAGCTGTGGGCCCTGTCTACTCTCCTGGATGGATGTAAAAGACCCACCATTTGTCCTTCTTCCCCTTACCCTGGGCAATATTTACCTCTCGAGCTGCTATCCAGAACTATCCAGTGTGGGTAGAACCATAGAAAAGTGACAGCACGGAAGGAGGCCATTCAGCCATCTTGTCCATACTAGCCTGAGGACACTCAGGCCCCCTTTCTTGCACCCTGTCCATTAGCCCTGTAGCTTAGAGCACTTAGGATGCAGATCCGGGTACTTTTTAAAAGAGTTTAGGGTCTCTGTCTCCACCACCAACTCGAGCAGCGAATTCCAGACTCCCACTACCCTCTGTGTAAAAACGTTCTTCCTCATGCCCCCACTGCACCTTCTGCCACTTATCTTCAATCTATGTCCCCGGTTCTAGAATTCGCCACCAATTTTATCCTATCCACTTCCCCTCATAATTTTGTACATCTCAATTAAGTCACCCCCTCAACCTTCATTGTTTCAAGGAAAATAACCCCAACCTATCCGATCGCTCCTCCAGGCGACACTTTTCTAGCCTTGGCAACATTCTTGTAAATGTGCCTGTCTATTAAAGCTGGCACGCTGTCACTTCTTGACTCGGGTTGTTTGAAATGTGTTGTGATATTCCCGAACAATGTGGGAGCGCCATCGCTTTGTGGATTCCAGTGGTTTCGGGAGAAGGTGCCACCACCACCTTCTCAGAGATGCCAGTCTTGCCAGTGTCCCGAGAACCCCTTCAAAAAAAAAGAGATGTGATTTTACACACTGGGTCAATTCTGGAGATTTTAAAATAATACACACACAGCCGGAGAATTCGGGAAAGTTTAATGCCTGAAAGATGGTTTGTTGTCATTGGCCGGGGAATTCCATGGATCGTAAGTGAAAAGGATGTGGCTTGGCCTGCTTCAGTTTTCTGCTTGGACACTGAACACACACATTCTCTCCTCAATGGGCCTATTTACCCACAGCTGCTGAGAAGCAAATTCTCTCTCTCTCTCCCTCTCCCTCTCTCTGTCTCTTCGGGTTTTCTGCATTGGGGTTTTGTCAGTAATGTGATGACTAAAGGCGGTTCGACTCGCCATTACTCACCCAGGCCAGGGGTTTGGTTGACGTGAGGCTCTGCTCCATAAACTCTGCGGTGTGGGGCCCGCCAACTAGTCCCACTCCTCTTGGCCAAACTGGCTCTGCTCGCTCCAGTTTTCTGACTTAACGTCTACGCTAATGTGCTGCAAAGCTGGTGTTTGAATCGGCGCTATTTGTTGATAAAGTAAAGGTTGATAAAAGTAAGGGATGGGAATTTATTTCTGCTCATCCTTTAGATTCTACCCAGAGCCCATTTGCCACTCACTCGGCCACTGGTTCAGGCTCCAGAATGACCACCAGATGGGCTCAATGAGTGTGGTAAATAAATTGGCACAATGTAGCTCACTCCAAGCATTGAAGATACAAGAAGTGCCAACTGCAGTGTTGATAAGATTGAAGGCAAAGGCTGCTGACAATGCCAAAGCAGCACGGTAGCACAAGTGAATAGCACTGTGGATTCACAGCTTCAGGGTCCCAGGTTCGATTCCCCACTGAGTCACTGTCTGTGCGGAGTCTGCACGTCCTCCCCGTGTCTGCGTGGGTTTCCTCCGGGTGCTCCGGTTTCCTCCCATAGTCCAAAGACGTGCGGGTCAGGTGGATGGCCATGATAAATTGACCTTAGTGACCAAAAAAAGTTAGGATGGGTTATTATGTCATGGAGATGGAGTGCAAGTGAGGGCTTAAGTGGGTCGGTGCGGACTTGATGGGCCGAGTGGCCTCCTTCTGCACTGTATGTTCTATGTTCAAAGGGTTAAGCTAACAATCTCCTTCAGCACAGGTGGAAAGCCGGCTTTTTTGGCATCTCTCATAGAATGGCACTGCACAGGAGGCCATTCGGCCTGTCTTGCCTCTCCTAGTTCTTGGAACGGACAATCCAAGAGGTCCCAGTTCTGGGCCATTACATTTTCAGGAGGATACGAGGGCCCTCGGGATTGAGGAGATTTCCCAGAATGATTGCAGGGAAGAGGGATTTTAATTCCAAGGTTGGGTTGGAGAAGCTTTGGTTCCTCCCATTGGAAAAAGGGAGGTTGTGAGGAGATTTGATCGCGATGCAGAAGATGAGGATAGTTTTAGATCGGGGGGCAAAAGCTGCATCCATCAGCTGATGATACAAAGACTGGGAGATTTAAAGTTTTGGGTTAGTGATGCAGGGGGAATGTGAGAAAGAACGTCTTTCCACAGTGAGTGGCATATCCCGGAACTCACTGCCCACAACAGTGGTGGAAGAGGGAAATAATCCATGATTTCAAAAGGAAATTTGGAAATAAACTTACTGGGCGATAGGGTTGGAGCGTGACTGACTGAACTGTTCTACAGAGAGCCAGCATGACCCTCGGGTGGGAATGGCCTCTTTCTGTGCTGTAATGACTCTGTGGGCGCGATCCAAGGGCCACAGAGCACCCAAAATGCAGCTCGCCACGGAGCAGCGTGGCTATTGAAAGCCAGGAGACCCCGCTTGCCAGGCCTCACAAGATTCAACCTGATCTCGTGAGACATTGCGATGTGAATCCTGCCCACAATGGGCGGGGCAACCTTTTAGCGAACCTGCATGTTAGAGCGAGGCAGCTCGGCTCAACTCTGATGTGCAGATTCCTGATTCATCCCCTTCGCCTGAGAGACCCTGGGGAGCGCCGTTCAGCACTGGCCCGCACAAACGGGGACCAGATGGAGTGGCACTCGTCAGGGGTCTACCAGGACATTGGAGCCCCCCCCCCCCCCCACAGCTGCGTGCCCTTTGGGCATGATGGTTCCCTGACACTGCTGGTGCTACCTGGGTTCCCTGTCAGTGCCACCTCGGTGCAAGCATGGCACTGTCAAGGTGACCATGTGGCACTGCCAACTGGCATGGGCACTTCCAGGGTGCCAGGTTGGCACTGTCAAGGTGACCATGTGGCACTGCCAACTGGCATGGGCACTGCCAGGGTGCCAGGTTGGCACTGTCAAGGTGACCATGTGGCACACCAACTGGCATGGGCACTGCCAGGGTGCCAGGTTGGCACGTCAAGGTGACCATGTGGCACTGCCAACTGGCATGGGCATTGCCAGGTTGGCACTGTCAAGCTGGCACTTTTGTGCGCCCACAATCGAGCTGGGATTGCCCGGAGTGGGTGTTGGGGGGTGGGGTGGGACCCTCCGAGACCCTCCCTTTCCATATTGTGTTCAGGCTGGGGGAGGATATCGGTCCTGATCCCTCGTTCCCATGGGGAGATCCTGCGATCAGAGCTCCTCACTGTACAAAATGGGGCTATGTGTGGCCTTGTCCCACGTTCCCTGTCCGGGTCCCTCAATCAACGCGAGTCGCGTTGAATCGCTTTGTGTTTCTTGGCACTGAGAGCACCGGGAAACACGGGGATAAACATGGTCGCTCGGGCACTTCATTCCCTTTTGGGAGAATCGCGCCCACGGATTCCTTTGCCCTTTTCCCATAGCACTGAAAATCTTTCATTTCCGATTTTTATCCGATTTTGTCTGAAGGTGAGAAAAAAGATCATTTTTCCCCAAAGAACGGTTTATTTCACGGGGCCTGGGCATTGCTGGCAAAGGCAGCAATTATTACCCTTGAACGGAATGGTTCCTGGCCATTTCAGAGGGCAGCTAAAATTCACCCACATTGCTGTGGATCTGGAGTCACATGTCGGCCAGACTGGGTAAGGACGGCAGATTTCCTTCCTGAAAGAATAATAGTGAACCAGTTGGGGCTTGTGACAATTGATGATAGGTTCATGGTCACTTTGAGACTCACTTTTAATTCCGAGATTATTATTTGAATTGAAAGTTTCACGTGGTGGGATTTGAACCCAAGTCCCCAAATAATAGACTGGGTCTCGGGTCCAATGACATCACCTCCCCCCCCCCCCACCCACCCCCCCCCCCTCCCCACCCCCCCTCCCCCCCCCCCACCCCACCCCTCGCCCCCCCGCCCCCCAAACACAGGGTGGAAAAAGCCGATTATAGGGGACACAGGTTTAAGGTGCGAGGGGCAAGGTTTAGAGGAGATGTGCGAGGGAAGTTTTTACACAGAGGGTAGTTGGTGCCTGGAACTCGCTGCCGGAGGAGGTGGTGGAAGCAGGGACGATAGTGACATTTAAGGGCATCTTGGCAAATACATGAATAGGATGGGAATAGAGGGATACGGGCCTCGAAAGTGTAGATGATTTTAGTTTAGGCCTGCATCATGATCGGTGCAGGCTTGGAGGGCCGAAGGGCCTGTACTTTTCTTTGTTCCCCACTTGTTACCTTAAAAGGTTTAACTTTCTTTTGTTGATCTTTCCATTTTCTCTCTTCCTGATTGGACTTTTCCTGAGGATCGGCTCTTGATGGGCGAGGACTCAGTCGTAAGGAGCAAAGAGAAACTTCACCAAATGTGCACAGAGACTGACAAAAGAGGAAAAATAAAAAGACTTGCATTTGTACCAATCCTGTAACTACCTCAGGATGTCCCAAAGTGCTTCATTGTCAATGAACCGTAAATGTAGCAACCGGTTACTGTCTCAGTGGCTGTGGCCATAGTGAATTCCTTCTGGGATGAGCAGGTGACCTCTCGACCATCTCCCAGTTTGAGATTCTTTGCTGTATAAGGCAGTTCATTGACACTCTTCATGGTGGATATGGCCACAGGGCAGCAGGAAGAGCATGCATGTGGTTTATGACTGTGTTCAGCACGCCAGGCAATTGATTGTCCAGTGTCCTGGAACAGTCAGAATGTCTTTATTCCACACCAGCCCACTACCCCATCGATATTACAGCCATCACGTCAGACTAGAGGGTGACTGCTGAGCGACTAGTGCTATCCACTCAATGATTGGCTGATGGTTCTGCTGCATGGCTCAGCCCCCTGTACACAACATGCCGACAATGAGAGCTATATTGCCTCATGGTACCACCGGAAAGACTACTGGGGTGGTTAAAGCAACACTTTCACAGCCTGGACCACTCTCTGGAGGAATCTTCCAGTACTCGGAGCGTACGGAGACTCATTGTATTCTGCTATATCCTACACAGCCACATCATCATGAGGGCACGCCCCTTTCCAATAGGAATATCACAAATAACCCGAGAGGGAGGTGGACAGGGAGAAGCAGGGAAAGGGGAGGAGGCAAATCAGTACATCACTTTTCCTGCCATGCTCTCCCTGATCACCTGAAGTTTCCCATGAACATAGTAACGTATGAATTAGGAGTAGGAGCAGGGCTAAGTAACTCAGTCCTGAGGGTTTGAATGTTTGTGGAAGGGGGAGCAATCAAGCGGGCTCCTTTGTCCTGGATGGTGTTGAGCATCTTGAGTGTTGTTGGAGCTGCACTCATCCAGGCAAGTGGAGAGTATTCCATCACACTCCTGACTTAGGATCCCTGCAGTGTAGAAGGAGGCCATTTGCCTTGAACATCCAGTGGTGTCATGTCGGGGGAGGACACACACACAAGGTGGCTCTCGCTGGAGTTCTGTACGAGTTGCTCCTTTCCTTAATGCCACAGATTGTTTACTCTCAAAAAGAGTTAGCACAACTGCCTCACAGCATCAAGGACCCGGGTTCAATTCCGGCCTTCGGTGACTTTGTGGACGTTGTACATTCTCCCCATGTCTGCGTGGGCTTCCTCCAAGCGGTTTCCTCCCACAGTGCAAAGATGTGTAGGTTAGGTGGATTGGCCATGCTCAATTGCCCCTTAGTGCCCAAAGGTTAGGTGGGATTACGGGGATAGGGCGGGGAATTGTGCTTGAGCGGGGTGGGGTGTTCTTTCGGAGGACCGGTACAGACACGATGGGCTGAATGGCCTCCTTCTGCACTGTCAGGATTCTATGAAAACCCACATAGTTTTTGCAATAAGGACCTGGTATGGCTGAAATGCCTCCAAAATTCGGGGGAAATAATGCTGGGAGCAGAAGTCGGTTGATGGAGTCTGAGGCCTTCTCAGAGTAGTTTGCTGACTGTGTCTGGATTTTCTCTTTGCCCAGTTCCTTGATGTGGTTTGGCGGCCATCTTGACTCGGCCTGTTTGCTGCATCTTTTCAATATCCCTTGGGTATTCTCTCCTGGTGGAAATGGCTGATTCCAGGGGAGGTGAGAGACCTCCAATTCGCTTGGTCACCTGGAACGTTAGAGGTTCGAATGGCTTAGTGAAAAGATCAAAGGCATTTGCTCATCTTAAGAGTTTAAATTCTGATGTGGTGTTCTTGCAAGAGACCAAACTAGGCGGTGGAAGGAGTGGGCAGGAGAGGTCTTTCATTCGGCTTTCAATGGTAGGGCCAGGGGGGGCGGTGATTTTAATTAACAAGAGGCTTCAGTTCTCTGCCTCAAAGCTTTTGTCCGACCCTAATGGTAGATTCGTTATTGCTGTGGCTCCCTGGTTGTTATGGTTAACATTGTGCCCCGATTTGGGCTGAGACACATTTGATTAATTCCCTGCCGGCCTCCTCCCTGATTTAGATTCGCATCAGCTTATTTTGTGTGGGGTCCTGAATTATGCCTTGGAACCGAGATTGGGTCATTTGAAACCAGAATCTCTCGCTCCATCGGGGGTGGCCAGGGCTTTGTTTGTCGTCTTTCATGATGCAGAATGGGGGGGGGGGGGGGGGGGGGGGGGAGAACCATTATCCACACTTTGTTAATTTGATGCTAGAGTCAGGTCTCTCCCCCCAATAACCACCATGGAAGTTGGACACAACACTATTACGTTAAGACATTTTAGTGAGCGCACGTCCACTGTCATAGAGGACGATATAAAATTTAACAAAACCGAATCAATCTCACCGTGGGAAGCTCTCAAGATGATCCTTCGAGGAGAAATGATCTATAAAGCGGATTTGGTGAGGACAGCGAGGGTAGAGCAGCAGAAGGTGGTAGACTGTATTCTTGAGATGGACCACCAGTACTTACTTGACCCCGGCCTGGAGTTTCTCACTCACCCGTACTCCAGTATTCCTGGAGTTTCTAGCACGTTGGAAAATATTGCAAACAGAGTTCGAACTATTGTCGGCCGGCAGGGTGGTGAGCCAGCTGCGACGCTCAAGGGGCATGTTTTATGACTACGGGGACAAGGCCAGTCGTCTTTTGGTTCACCAGCGTAACCATTTGGTGCCTTCCCGGGAGGTCACACAGATCCGGAATTCGAGCAGGAACCTTGTTTCCACACCAACTCAGGTTAATGCAGCTTTTGAATCTTTTACCGAGATCTTTATCGATCGGAACCTTCTGCAGATGGGTCAGTCATGCCTGACGTTTTGGACCTCCCACCCATCCCAACTGTTGAGGTGGATTGCAGCAGTGAGTTGGAATCCCCTGATGAAATTTTAAAATGTATTGGATTGGTGCAGACCGGCAAAGCCTTCCGGATGGCTTTCCAATTGGATTCTGTAAGAAGTTCCCGGAGCAGCTTGTACCTCTAATTCTGGACATGTTCAATTGCTCCTTATCCCAGGGATCGTTGCTCTCTACACTCACACAGGCCTCTATTGCTTTGATTCTTAAGAAGGACAAAGATCTGACAGAGTGTGGTTCGTATCTCACTGCTGAATGTCCAGTTGGAGCCCTTCCTCCCGAATATAATCTCGGAAGATCAAACAGGCTCAATGAAGGGTCAACAATCGTCGGTCAAAATACGTTAAATGTTGTCCTTTTCCCCTCCTCAGTGCCTGAACCAGAAGTGATTGTTTCCCAAGGTGCCGAAATGCCTTTTGACAGGGTGGAGTTGGAGTATTTATTTCAGATACTTGGAGGTTTGGTTTGGGCCAAAAATATATTTCTTGCATTCGTCAACTGTACAAGGCTCCCACAGCGAGTGTTCATACGAATGTCCTGAATTCTGGTTATTGAATGCCCCATTCTCCTGCATTCTCCGTAACCCCTGATCTACTTATTAATCAAGAACCTATCTACCTCTGTCTTAAAGACACTCAGTAACTTGGCCTCCACAGCCTTCTGTAGCAATGGCCTCCACAGCCTTCTGTAGCAATGGCCTCCACAGCCTTCTGTAGCAATGGGCCACACAGCCTTCTGTAGCAATGGGCCACACAGCCTTCTGCAGCAATGGGCCACACAGCCTTCTGTAGCAATGGGCCACACAGCCTTCTGTAGCAATGGGCCACACAGCCTTCTGTAGCAATGGGCCACACAGCCTTCTGCAGCAATGGGCCACACAGCCTTCTGTAGCAATGGGCCACACAGCCCACTGCAGCAATGGGCCACACAGCCTTCTGCAGCAATGGCCTCCACAGCCTTCTGTAGCAATGGCCTACACAGCATTCTGCAGCAATGGGCCACACAGCCTTCTGCAGCAATGGGCCACACAGCCTTCTGTAGCAATGGCCTCCACAGCCTTCTGTAGCGATGGGCTCCACAGCCTTCTGTAGCAATGGTCCACACAGCCTTCTGCAGCAATGGGCCACACAGCCTTCTGCAGCAATGGGCCACACAGCCTTCTGCAGCAATGGGCCACACAGCCTTCTGTAGCAATGGGCCACACAGCCTTCTGTAGCAATGGGCTCCACTGCCTTCTGTAGCAATGGCCTCCACAGCCTTCTGTAGCAATGGGCTCCACAGCCTTCTGTAGCAATGGCCTCCACAGCCTTCTGCAGCAATGGGTTCCACAGCCTTCTGTAGCAATGGGCCACACAGCCTTCTGTAGCAATGGGCCACACAGCCTTCTGTAGCAATGGGCCACACAGCCTTCTGCAGCAATGGGCCACACAGCCTTCTGTAGCAATGGGCCACACAGCCTTCTGCAGCAATGGGCCACACAGCCTTCTGCAGCAATGGGCCACACAGCCTTCTGCAGCAATGGGCCCAACAGCCTTCTGCAGCAATGGGTCACACAGCCTTCTGCAGCAATGGGCCACACAGCCTTCTGTAGCAATGGGCCACACAGCCTTCTGCAGCAATGGCCTCCACAGCCTTCTGCAGCAATGGGCCCCACAGCCTTCTGTAGCAATGGGCCACACAGCCTTCTGCAGCAATGGCCTCCACAGCCTTCTGCAGCAATGGGCTCCACAGCCTTCTGTAGCAATGGGCTCCACAGCCTTCTGTAGCAATGGGCCACACAGCCTTCTGTAGCAATGGGCCACACAGCCTTCTGCAGCAATGGGCTCCACAGCCGTCTGTAGCAATGGGCCACACAGCCTTCTGTAGCAATGGGCCACACAGCCTTCTGCAGCAATGGGCCACACAGCCTTCTGTAGCAATGGCTTCCACAGCCTTCTGTAGCAATGGCTTCCACAGCCTTCTGTAGCAATGGGCCACACAGCCTTCTGCAGCAATGGGCTCCACAGCCTTCTGCAGCAATGGCCTCCACATCCTTCTGTAGCAATGGGCCACACAGCCTTCTGCAGCAATGGGCCACACAGCCTTCTGTAGCAATGGGCCACACAGCCTTCTGTAGCAATGGGCCACACAGCCTTCTGTAGCAATGGGCCCCACAGCCTTCTGTAGCAATGGCCTCCACAGCCTTCTGTAGCAATGGCCTCCACAGCCTTCTGTAGCGATGGGCTCCACAGCCTTCTGCAGCAATGGCCTCCACAGCCTTCTGTAGCAATGGGCCACACAGCCTTCTGTAGCAATGGGCTCCACAGCCTTCTGCAGCAATGGCCTCCACAGCCTTCTGCAGCAATGGCCTCCACAGCCTTCTGCAGCAATGGGCCACACAGCCTTCTGCAGCAATGGCCTCCACAGCCTTCTGCAGCAATGGCCTCCACAGCCTTCTGCAGCAATGGGCTCCACAGCCTTCTGCAGCAATGGACCACACAGCCTTCTGTAGCAATGGGCCACACAGCCTTCTGTAGCAATGGCCTCCACAGCCTTCTGCAGCAATGGGCCACACAGCCTTCTGTGGCAATGGGCCACACAGCCTTCTGTAGCAATGGCCTCCACAGCCTTCTGTAGCAATGGGCCACACAGCCTTCTGCAGCAATGGCCTCCACAGCCTTCTGTAGCAATGGGCCACACAGCCTTCTGCAGCAATGGGCCACACAGCCTTCTGTAGCAATGGGCCACACAGCCTTCTGTAGCAATGGGCCACACAGCCTTCTGCAGCAATGGGCCACACAGCCTTCTGTAGCAATGGCCTCCACAGCCTTCTGTAGCAATGGGCTCCACAGCCTTCTGTAGCAATGGGCCACACAGCCTTCTGCAGCAATGGCCCCCACAGCCTTCTGCAGCAATGGGCCACACAGCCTTCTGTAGCAATGGCCTCCACAGCCTTCTGTAGCAATGGGCCCCACAGCCTTCTGCAGCAATGGCCCCCACAGCCTTCTGCAGCAATGGGCCACACAGCCTTCTGTAGCAATGGCCTCCACAGCCTTCTGTAGCAATGGGCCACACAGCCTTCTGTAGCAATGGCCTCCACAGCCTTCTGTAGCAATGGGCCACACAGCCTTCTGTAGCAATGGCCTCCACAGCCTTCTGTAGCAATGGCCTCCACAGCCTTCTGTAGCAATGGCCTCCACAGCCTTCTGTAGCAATGGGCCACACAGCCTTCTGTAGCAATGGCCTCCACAGCCTTCTGCAGCAATGGGCCACACAGCCTTCTGTAGCAATGGCCTCCACAGCCTTCTGTAGCAATGGCCTCCACAGCCTTCTGTAGCAATGGGCCACACAGCCTTCTGTAGCAATGGGCCACACAGCCTTCTGCAGCAATGGGCTCCACAGCCTTCTGCAGCAATGGGCCACACAGCCTTCTGTAGCAATGGGTCACACAGCCTTCTGCAGCAATGGGCCACACAGCCTTCTGCAGCAATGGGCCACACAGCCTCCTGCAGCAATGGGCTCCACAGCCTTCTGTAGCAATGGGCCACACAGCCTTCTGCAGCAATGGGCCCAACAGCCTTCTGTAGCAATGGGCCACACAGCCTTCTGTAGCAATGGGCTCCACAGCCTTCTGTAGCAATGGACCACACAGCCTTCTGTAGCAATGGCCTCCACAGCCTTCTGCAGCAATGGGCTCCACAGCCTTCTGCAGCAATGGACTCCACAGCCTTCTGCAGCAATGGGCTCCACAGCCTTCTGCAGCAATGGGCCACACAGCCTTCTGTAGCAATGGGCCACACAGCCTTCTGTAGCAATGGGTCACACAGCCTTCTGTAGCAATGGGCCACACAGCCTTCTGCAGCAATGGCCTCCACAGCCTTCTGTAGCAATGGGCTCCACAGCCCACTGTAGCAATGGGCCACACAGCCTTCTGCAGCAATGGGCCACACAGCCTTCTGCAGCAATGGGCTCCACAGCCTTCTGTAGCAATGGGCCACACAGCCTTCTGCAGCAATGGGTTCCACAGCCTTCTGTAGCAATGGCCTCCACAGCCTTCTGTAGCAATGGGCCACACAGCCTTCTGCAGCAATGGGCCACTCAGCCTTCTGTAGCAATGGGCCACACAGCCTTCTGTAGCAATGGCCTCCACAGCCTTCTGTAGCAATGGCCTCCACAGCCTTCTGCAGCAATGGGCCACACAGCCTTCTGCAGCAATGGGCCACACAGCCTTCTGCAGCAATGGGCCACACAGCCTTCTGCAGCAATGGGCTCCACAACCTTCTGCAGCAATGGGCCGCACAGCCTTCTGTAGCAATGGGCCACACAGCCTTCTGTAGCAATGGGCTCCACAGCCTTCTGCAGCAATGGGCTCCACAGCCTTCTGCAGCAATGGGCCACACAGCCTTCTGTAGCAATGGGCCACACAGCCTTCTGCAGCAATGGGCCACACAGCCTTCTGCAGCAATGGGCCACACAGCCTTCTGCAGCAATGGGCTCCACAGCCTTCTGTAGCAATGGGTCACACAGCCTTCTGCAGCAATGGGCCACACAGCCTTCTGTAGCAATGGCCTCCACAGCCTTCTGTAGCAATGCCTCCACAGCCTTCTGTAGCAATGGGCTCCACAGCCTTCTGTAGCAATGGGCCACACAGCCTTCTGTAGCAATGGCTTCCACAGCCTTCTGTAGCAATGGCCTCCACAGCCTTCTGTAGCAATGGGCCACACAGCCTTCTGTAGCAATGGCCTCCACAGCCTTCTGTAGCAATGGCCTCCACAGCCTTCTGTAGCAATGGCCTCCACAGCCTTCTGTAGCAATGGGCCACACAGCCTTCTGCAGCAATGGCCTCCACAGCCTTCTGTAGCAATGGCCTCCACAGCCTTCTGTAGCAATGGCCTCCACAGCCTTCTGTAGCAATGGGCCACACAGCCTTCTGCAGCAATGGCCTCCACAGCCCACTGTAGCAATGGGCCACACAGCCTTCTGCAGCAATGGGCCACACAGCCTTCTGCAGCAATGGGCCACACAGCCTTCTGCAGCAATGGGCCACACAGCCTTCTGTAGCAATGGGCCACACAGCCTTCTGCAGCAATGGGCCACACAGCCTTCTGCAGCAATGGCCTCCACAGCCTTCTGCAGCAATGGCCTCCACAGCCTTCTGTAGCAATGGCCTCCACAGCCTTCTGCAGCAATGGGCCACACAGCCTTCTGTAGCAATGGGCCACACAGCCTTCTGTAGCAATGGCCTCCACAGCCTTCTGTAGCAATGGGCCACACAGCCTTCTGTAGCAATGGGCCACACAGCCTTCTGTAGCAATGGCCTCCACAGCCTTCTGTAGCAATGGGCCACACAGCCCACTGCAGCAATGGGCCACACAGCCTTCTGTAGCAATGGGCCACACAGCCTTCTGTAGCAATGGGCTCCACAGAGGTGCCAGGCATGTGAGGGGTTACCCCACTCTGACTTTGACTCCAGACCTCACAGAAATGTGATTGACACTTAGCTTCCCCCTGAAATAGCCCATCAAGCCACCCAGTTCAAGGGCAATTAGGGATGGGCAACAAATGCTTGCCTTGCCAGTGACGGCCACATCACAAGGAAGAATTTTGAAATATGCAATTTTGGCACCTTCCCTGGTGCGTCCATATCCTTTTGTAATATGGGGACCAGAACTGTGCTTGGTGGTCTCGCCTAACATCCGGTACAAGTTGAATAAGCCTTGTTCATGTCTAAATTCTATCCCTGCAGAAATTACGCCCCCCCCCCCCCCCCCCCCCCCCCACACACACACACACACACACACACGCACACTCGCACACTCATGTATTAATGTTTAGGTTTGCTGATATCCTGTCAAGGAAGATAATCTGTCAGCCTTGTCCCTCTCTGGACCTGTATGTGTCTCCTGTCCCACACCCCAATGGAGTCAACACTTAACCACGCTCTGATGTGACCCAGTAAGGCTCTCTGTTCGAACAAAATCTCTTATAAAGAATAACAATGATGTGAAGATGCTGGCGTTGGACTGGGGTGAGCACAGTAAGAATCTTACAACACCAGGTTAAAGTCCAACAGGTTTGTTTCGAATCACTAGCTTTCGGAGCACTGCTCCTTCCTTCAAAGATGCAAGATGATACTTTGAATGCGAGTCTTTGCAGGTAAGTGCAGGTAATTAAGTAAAGACTTAATTACCTGCAAAAACTCGCATTCAAAGTATTGTCTTGCATCATTGACTTTGTCTATATATATGTTTCTGGAACCTACCTCTTCATTCACCTGAGGAAGGAGCAGTGCTCCGAAAGCTAGTGATTCGAAACAAACCTGTTGGACTTTAACCTGGTGTTGTTAGACTTCTTTCAAAGAATAACAAGATTGTAGCCACTCCAGTAGGGGGCTCCACCATCATTTCATTCCAACTGAGGAAACAGCAACAAATTGCAGCCTTGACCGCGATCCTTACATCCCGGACAATGAACAAGCCACAGGGAGCTCTCGCCTGCAGCCAGCCAGGCTCACACGTGGAGGCATTGCTGCTATCCCTACATGCCAGGATTTTCCAAATCACAGAATCACAGAATAATACAGTGCAGAAGAGGCCCTTCGGCCCATCAAATCTGCACCGACACATGAAAAACACCTATAATAATAATGTTTATTGTCACAAGTAGGCTTACATTAACACTGCAATGAAGTTACTGTGAAAAGCCCCTAGTCACCACATTCCGGCGCCTGTTCGGATACACAGAGGGAGAATTCAGAATGTCCAATTCACCGAACAAGCACGTCTTTCGGGACTTGTGGGAGGAAACCGGAGCGCCCGGAGGAAACCCACACAGACACGGGGAGAACGTGCAGACTCCGCACAGACAGTGACCCAGGGGTATCGAACCTGGGACTCTGGAGCTATGAAGCAACAGTGCTGCCCTTGACCTGCCTACCTAATCCATTCGCCATCCCATAGTCTTGAATGTTATGACGTGCCAAGTACTCACCCAGGTACTTTTTAAAGGATGTGAGGTAACCCGCCTCTACCACCCTCCCAGATAGGGCATTCCAGACCACCACCACCCTCTGGGTATAAAGGTTTTCCCTCACATCCCCCAAATCTCCTGCCCCTCACATTGAACTTGTGTCCCTCGTGATTGACCCTTCAACGAAAGGGAACAGCTGCTTCCTATCCACCCTGTCCATGCCCCTCATAATGTTGCCCACCTCAATCAGGTCGCCCCTCAGTCTTCTCAACTCCAGCAAAACAACCCAAGCCTATCCAACCTCTCTTCAAAGTTCTATATAACTCCAACATCACCTCCCTGCTTCTGTAATCTGTGCCTCGATTGATAAAGGCAGTGCCTATTTCACCACCCTATTAACCTGCCCTCTGCCTTTGGAGATCTGTGGACAAAGACACCAAGGTCCCTTTGTTCTTCAGAGCTTCCCTGTGTCAGGCCATTCATTGAATACTTCCTAATCAAATTGCTCCTTCCAGAGTGTATCACCTCACACTTTTCAGGATTAAATTCCATCTGCTACTTCTCAGCTCATTTGACCATCCCGGCGAGATCTTCCTGTAACCCAAGACACTCAGCCTCTCTGTTAACCACCCGGCCAATCATTGTGTCATCTGCAAACTTACTGATTCTAACCCCCCTCCCCCCCCCCACATATTCATATAAATAGGGGCCCAGAACGGATCCCTGAAGTACACCACTGGCCGCTGTTCCAGACAATAAAGCAGCCGTCCACCCTCTGTCCACTACAACTAAGTCAAATCACTCTGTACTTCTCCCATCAATGACAGGAAGCTATGCTGATTCAATCCTCACCTCTCTTTTTAGATTCGAGTGTTGCAGGCTCGGCCAGCATTATTTATTGCCCATCACCAATTGCCGTTAAGAAGGTGATGATGAGCCACCTTAGCGACCAACCATTGCATCTATCGAATCCCTGTTTCCATCTCAACCACTCTCTGTCCACTGAATACATGCCATAGGCGTCAGCACAGCCACAATGATGGGCCAAATGGCCTCCTTCTTTGCTGTAACTATTCTATGAGGTTTATGCCACCTATCCTGAACATTTAACTCCCTCCGAGTCCTGGTTCACCAACGGATGTCATCCCGGGTATCATAATGAGCCACACAATCAGACAGATCTGCTGCAGTCGGTCATTGCACTGACCTTCCCAGAGAGGTGGTCTTTCCCAAGAAGCAGGCTATCTATAGAGGCTGCTCCTGGCATGAGACAGCTATTCAATCATTGAGCCTGATGGGTGACACCACAATGTACCTCAGATGCTATTCTATAACTGCTCCATCTCACTTTCCTCAGCCTTTGATGTGAGCTTTGGGAATGTAATCCCATTTACATTTTCCCTTTGCGACACACTGAATCTGTTGCCACCTGACGATTGAGCTACGTACCAACCAGCTGGACAAACCTGTCACCCCATGTGTCTATGTGTTGCCAACTCTGGTCAGACATATTCCTGGAGGCTTTATCACTCTTGCCCCATGACCCTTCACTGCCCCCCCCCCCCCCCCCATCCCCACACCCATCTCGAGTTGCCCTCCACATCCATCCACCTGGAGCCAAGCCCTTTCCTACAGCCAATCGGAAAGTGAACAACTCCTTATCCGATTGGCCAACTCCTGACTGTCGGCCTAGCCATTCCTTTCATCCCATCTTTTCAATATTTTCAGAGCTAATAAACATGAGCGTTCAAAGAAAAGTAAAAACACGGACACTGTTTCTTTAACGCTCTCTATGATATACATTTTTTCTTTCTGAGTTTTGCACGGAGCCATGTCCTGGTGCTGAATACTCAATTCCTGGAGACTCTAGCCTAGGCCAACCCTGGAGGGTTGGCAACAGGCCGGGCACATGAACCAGTTGTTTGTTGTTGTTTCTCTTCCCTCACAAGGCAGACTTTCATCTGCTTCCATCTCGGGTTTTACCTGAACCAGGTCGCTAGCCTTTCGCCTGAGACTTATAGCTTGAGGGGCCACCACTTCACATCAAGCATGGCTGACCCTTAATCACTCCTGTCCTTACTGCTTGTCGTTGGTGCGTATTGGAAAGGTTTTGATGGTTGACACTCGACCTGTTTGGCCTGTTTGGTGTTACGAACACACCTTCGTCGGCCAATTCCTGAGGTGGGCTTCAAGCTCAGTGGCAGAGATGCTACGCAAAGCGCCACAAGAGGACCTCCCTCATGGACAAGTTGCATTGCCCTAAATGCAAAGGGAATCGCGCCTGGTTTCAAGGCCTCAGCCGTCGTGCTGACCTCCTGTCTCAGTTTGAACAAATTATTTAGAGTCTCCTCTTTCTTGTTTCTTCATCGGGTCTGGGGAGCGGCCAGCTGGAGATTCTTTAAGTCGCATGTTCAACCCGCACAGATGGACATTCATTCGGATCTCCCCGAGGTGCTGAGGGGAAGAGGGAAGGAACAGCCATAACTCACATCACCGGATCAGAGTACATAGCTGCGGTTCACACTCAAAAGGCACATGGGGCTGGCAATCCAAAGATCAAGCTTCAAGGCCTTGCAAAGATCAAAAGCCTGAGGCCCACAGTGGAAGGCCAGAGGCACTGAAGCCCCTTGAAGCGTTGGAGCTGCCGGCTGGCTTGGCTTGTCAGGGAACAAAGAAGGTTTATACATCTCCCTTCAGGTGTTGCAGAGCTCTCCCTATACAAACCTATTCCTGTTTAGCCTGAAGTCCGTTCACTGTGAAAGGTTACACGTTCCAGTCAGGAACACGTACTTAAACAGAGTTTACCTCCACACCCGGCAATGTGTGTTTTATAGTTAGACATTTTCTGGGCTCTGTCCAACTGCTACACTTCAATACTGACCGTTTTGTTCGAGGCTGTGTAGGCATAGACTTAGATATTTACAGTTTTCAGTTACTTCTCTCCCCACAAAAAATTAAAATTGAGGAAACTTTTCAGGTATTTCCTTGAATATGTTTTCTTTTGCAGTGGATCATGTTGAGCATGACTTTGGGGTATTAACACAGATAGACTACACACTAAGCAAAAGTACCTGTCTGGGACTGCTCTGTGTGTGCTTGTATCAGCTTATAGTGGGGAATAGGTTAATATTTCACTCCACTCTCATGCTGTATGGTCCCTGTGTGTCTCAGTGTCAGCTCCTGGACATGTACACTACATACTGGGTAATAGGTTCATTCATTTCAGTACTGTACATCCTGAGTGTGTCTCTGTATCAGCTTCTGTGCATATCAGTACACACTGGGCAAGAGTTTAATAATTCACTTCCACCTGGTACTATACAACCTGGGCATGTTTACATGTGTCCCTGTGTACGTGCAGATCTGTGTGCATGCATTTCTGTGTGAGTATCTGTGCATGCGTGTGTGTGTGCATGTTTGCGTGTGTGTCTGTGTGCGTGCATGTTTGCGTGTGTGTCTGTGTGCGTGCATGTTTGCGTGTGTCTGTGTGTGATTGCATCTCTGTGTGTATATCTGTGTGCAGGCATATCTTTGTGTTTGTGTATGTGTGCATGCATATATCTGTGTGTGTGCATGTCTCAGTGTCAGCTCCTATACAATGTGCTATGTTCGGTACACAGTGGATCAGTAAAATGAATGGTCTGAAAACCATGAGCAATTTTCCAATATGTGCTCTGCACATGATCCAGGTCAGCTGTCAGCAGATAATCCTTGGGACGGGAGGGAAACATTAGTGACTGAAACTATTAGGATCTGCCACTATATATCCCTCAAGAAGACATTGCGCACACCTTCTCAATCTGTTATACATTGAAGTGTGAATATGGAATTAGTCCTCACACCCGGTTAGGGTGCATCACAAAGGGCTCATACACGATTACCGAGTATCACAGTTCCAGGACACAGGTTCAGAGCGCCCCCCGTCCCCCACACACGAGACGGTGGCATGAGAGGCAGTTGCCAAGGAAGATAAAATGGTTAATGTGAACTCTGAGGAACTTGGTGCAAAAATGTCTACACAAGAATAACAAATCTTTGTACAGAAATGGGCAGAAATAATACAGAAAAAGTGAGCTGCATGTGCATATGCAGATGCTTTTCACAGTAACTTCATTGAAGCCTACTCGTGACAATAAGCGATTTTTATTTCATGTGTTCATGTGTGTGGGTGTACATGTGTCTGTGTATGAGTGCATGTGTATATTTATATGTGTACATGTTCACAAATGCATAGATTTACAATAAGCCTGGAAACAAAACATGTGTGCATGTACACACATGCACAAACATATATGGACACATAGTTAAAGCACACAGGTGAATATGTACTCATGCACTCATATGTAAATATGTGAACATGCGGACACAGATGAATGCAGACACATACACAAATAAATATGCACGCACACTTATGTGTATGCATGTGTGTATGCACAATCATTTGTGTTTATGCACAAACATATGAGCGTACAAACAAGGAGCAGGCGGAGGCCATTCAGCCCCTCGAGCCTGCTCTACCATTTAATGGCTTCACTGATAGTAACCTCAAATCTGCATCCCGCCTACCTCGATAATCTATCACCTCCTTGCTTACCAAGAATTTATCCACTTCTGCCTTACAAATATTCACAGTCTCTGTTTCCACCACCTTTTGAGGATGAGAGTTCACGACCCATGAGGTAAAGAATTTCACCTCATCTCTGTTTTGAATGGGCGACCGCTTATTTTTAAACAGCGGTCCTTACTTCTAGATTCTCTGACAAGAGGAAACATTCTCTCCATATCCACCCTGACAAGTGTGGTGAATGTGATTCACACCGGATTATAACCTACATGTGTCTATATTGTAAGTGCAGTTGCACTACCTGACCTCCAGGGGGAGTAGCTCTGGGAATGCTTGAGAGTTGTACGGGGCTTCTCCCTTGGCTCCGCCCAGGACTCCTCCCCCAGGAACTGCTGTATAAAGATCAGTGCCACAGGGTCAGCCGGCCAGTTCACCGAAAGTTCAACGGCTAACAGGCTGGCTCTGTTGTAAGTATATTAAAACCGCTATTCTAATCCTACAAGCACGTGTCCGTAGAATTGTTGGTTCCAACAACAAGACCCCTCAGGATCTTAGATATTTCAATCAAGTCGCCTCTTACTTCTAAACCCTAGTGGATACAGGCAGAAACTCTCCAACCTTCCCTCATATTCACATTCACTCGTGTATGTTTACATATTCACATTTGTGTGTGCATGGGTATATATTCACACATGTGTGCTTCTATGTAGGCGTGGACATGTGTTTGTGCATGTGTGTACATGCATGCTTTGTGTGCAGGCTGCACTGTGACACGCACACACACACCCCTTAACATTCAGATATGAAAAGCCATAAACAGCTGACAGAGAAACCTTTGCCCAGAGAAAGTCTGATGCAGCACAACCACCCACATCAGCAAGGAGAACAAGGCAGAGGAACCTTCCGGAAGACAAAAGCATCTTTCCTTCCAATACCTGGTAGCGGCAGCAATGTGCTGAAATGGGACAATGTTGGAGAGAGCGGCTCCTGCGAAGAGAGGCTATCCTTTGTTATTGACTGGAGTCTGAGCTGATACAACAGAGATAACATTAGCAGGTGCTGCTTAGGAACCTGTGTAGGAGGAAGAGTATATTGGGAAGGGGAGAGGGTGCTACAAAGCATGTCAACTACAGACCTTCATCCAAACCGTGCAAGATTTCTCCAAATGGAGTCTGCACGTTCTCCCCGTGTGTGCGCGGGTTTCCTCCGGGTGCTCCAGTTTCCTCCCACAGTCCAAAGATGTGCGACAGAGATGAGGTGAAATTCTTTCCCTCATGGGTCGTGAACTCTCTTCCTCAAAAGGTGGATTGGTCATGATAAATTGCCCCTCAGTGTCCAAAGATGTTAAGGTTAGGTGGGGTTACAGAGATAGGACGGGGAAGTGGGCCTGGGTGAGGTGCTCTTTCCGAGGGTCGGTGCAGATTCGCTGGGCCAAATGGCCTCCTGCACTGTAGGAATTCTATGTTTCTGTAGGAATTCTAAAACCAACAAGTGGGGAGTTGGAAGGGAGGTGAACTAGTTGGATGGAGGAGTGTTCTCATCCCCTGCTCTCTCTCCCAGCCTCCCCCTCCCCTCCCCGCTGACCTCCCTCTGACCCCATCACCACTGGACTGCTGTTTCCCATCTCCACCAGATGTTCTAAATGTCCTGCTTCCTCAGCTGGCTACAATGGCTGGGATCGAAGGGTGAATGAAACTTGGCTACGATTCCAGAGGAAGTCAGTGAAGACTCGATGAGAGCTCTTTACTCTTTCCTGATCACAGAGCTCCACAGAATGGGAGAGACAGTCTTTATGGAACACAGTTGTCTTTCTGCTCAATCCTGAAGACATCATCTGACTTGAAGCTGTGAGGACTGTTCCTGAGCCGTGTTCTCTCCAACTTCCCACATGTGTTTTCTGTTACTATCTGGGGAAACATTAGGTCAGCATTTCAATTGAGATTTAAGAATAATTGTTTGGGGTTTTTTTTTTCGTGTTTTGCTGTGCTTCAACTTGAAAAAGCCAAGCTGGTGGGGTTTCACCGTTCCCTGACGACGATATCGTAATCATCGGTCAGGCGGAGAATCCCTTCCGACACGCAAACCGGGGGTGACGGCGGCTTGATGCCGGGTTTCCATCCTCCCCCACCTCTGAAATGGCATCATCGTGTTGCGTGGCGCACGCCAGTGGAACGGGAACGGCATTGCCGCGTCACCTGAAGCCCCCCCCCCCCCACTCGATGTTTCTCCCCCAGTGGGCTGAGTTCCCGCCGTGCGGGGGCGTGTGGTCCCAGCGGCCGAAAACGCGGTGGACTATGTCCAGCGCCGCCACAGTCGGCTGGGAGCCATGCTGCCGGCTGGGGGGAGGGGGAGGCGGGGTTTGCGAGGGCTGGGGGGCTGCTGGGGGGGGGGGTGGCAATGGGGTGGCCAGGGGGGGGGGCCACTGTGTGGCAGGTCAGGTCTGCACATGGCCAGTACCATGTTGTACGGAACGGCCACAGACCAGGCCATTCCCCAACCGTTTACATCGTGGGAGCCGGGAGTTTTACCCGGCTGCCTGCCAGCCCCTTACCGCTCGCACAATCCGTGATGCTTCAGAGTCGATTTTGGCGTCGTAAAACACCACAATTCCCAGCCCAGCATCAGTACTGCACCTCAAAAACAACTAATCCAGCCACATATCTCTCTAGTTTTTATTCCCATCCAGTCCCAGAGGGGGAAAGGACAGTGTCTGACCCACTGTCCCACCCAGTCCCAGAAGGGTAAAGGACAGTGTCTGACCCACTGTCCCACCCAGTCCCAGAGGGGGAAAGGACAGTGTCTGACCCACTGTCCCACCCAGTCCCAGAGGGGGAAAGGACAGTGTCTGACCCACTGTCCCACCCACTCCCAGAGGTGGAAAGGACAGTGTCTGACCCACTGTCCCACCCAGTCCCAGAGGGGGAAAGGACAGTGTCTGACCCACTGTCCCACCCAGTCCCAGAGGGGGAAAGGACAGTGTCTGACCCACTGTCCCACCCAGTCCCAGAGGGGGAAAGGACAGTGTCTGACCCACTGTCCCACCCAGAGGGGGAAAGGACAGTGTCTGACCCACTGTCCCACCCAGTCCCAGAGGGGGAAAGGACAGTGTCTGACCCACTGTCCCACCCAGAGGGGGATAGGACAGTGTCTGACCCACTGTCCCACCCAGAGGGGGAAAGGACAGTGTCTGACCCACTGCCCCACCCAGTCCCAGAGGGGGAAAGGACAGTGTCTGACCCACTGTCCCACCCAGTCCCAGAGGGGGAAAGGACAGTGTCTGACCCACTGTCCCACCCAGTCCCAGAGGGGGAAAGGACAGTGTCTGACCCACTGTCCCACCCAGTCCCAGAGGGGGAAAGGACAGAGCCTGACCCACTGTCCCACCCAGAGGGGGAAAGGACAGTGTCTGACCCACTGACCCACCCAGACCCAGAGGGGGAAAGGACAGTGTCTGACCCACTGTCCCACCCAGTCCCAGAGGGGGAAAGGACAGTGTCTGACCCACTGTCCCACCCAGTCCCAGAGGGGGAAAGGACAGTGTCTGACCCACTGTCCCAGCCAGAGGGGGAAAGGACAGTGTCTGACCCACTGACCCACCCAGACCCAGAGGGGGAAAGGACAGTGTCTGACCCACTGTCCCACCCAGTCCCAGAGGGGGAAAGGACAGTGTCTGACCCACTGTCCCACCCAGTACCAGAAAGGGAAAGGACAGTGTCTGACCCACTGTCCCACCCAGTCCCAGAGGGGGAAAGGACAGTGTCTGACCCACTGTCCCACCCAGTCCCAGAGGGGGAAAGGACAGTGTCTGACCCACTGTCCCACCCAGTCCCAGAAAGGGAAAGGACAGTGTCTGACCCACTGTCCCACCCAGTCCCAGAGGGGGAAAGGACAGTGTCTGACCCACTGTCCCACCCAGTCCCAGAGGGGGAAAGGACAGTGTCTGACCCACTGTCCCACCCAGAGGGGAAAAGGACAGTGTCTGACCCACTGTCCCACCCAGTCCCAGAGGGGGAAAGGACAGTGTCTGACCCACTGTCCCACCCAGAGGAAGAAAGGACAGTGTCTGATCCACTGTCCCACCCAGTCCCAGAGGGGGAAAGGACAGTGTCTGACCCACTGTCCCACCCAGTCCCAGAGGGGGAAAGGACAGTGTCTGACCCCCTCCCCCACCCAGTCCCAGAGGGGGAAAGGACAGTGTCTGATCCACTGTCCCACCCAGTCCCAGAGGGGGAAAGGACAGTGTCTGACCCACTGTCCCACCCAGTCCCAGAGGGGGAAAGAACGGTGTCTGACCCACTGTCCCACCCAGTCCCAGAGGGGGAAAGGACAGTGTCTGACCCACTGTCCGACCCAGAGGGGGAAAGGACAGTGTCTGACCCACATTTCCCACCCAGTCCCAGAGTGGGAAAGGACAGTGTCTGACCCACTGTCCCACCCAGTCCCAGAGGGGGAAAGGACAGTGTCTGACCCACTGTCCCACCCAGAGGGGGGAAGGACAGTGTCTGACCCACTGTCCCACCCAGTCCCAGAGGGGGAAAGGACAGTGTCTGACCCACTGTCCCACCCAGTCCCAGAGGGGGAAAGGACAGTGTCTGACCCACTGTCCCACCCAGTCCCAGAGGGGGAAAGGACAGTGTCTGACCCACTGTCCCACCCAGTCCCAGAGGGGGAAAGGACAGTGTCTGACTCACTGTCCCACCCAGAGGGGGAAAGGACAGTGTCTGACCCACTGTCCCACCCAGTCCCAGAGGGGGAAAGGACAGTGTCAGACCCACTGTCCCACCCAGTCCCAGAGGGGGAAAGGACAGTGTCTGACCCACTGTCCCACCCAGTCCCAGAGGGGGAAAGGACAGTGTCTGACCCACTGTCCCACCCAGAGGGGGAAAGGACAGTGTCTGACTCACTGTCCCAACCAGAGGGGGAAAGGACAGTGTCTGACCCACTGTCCCACCCACTCCCAGAGGGGGAAAGGACAGTGTCTGACCCCCTCCCCCACCCAGTCCCAGAGGGGAAAAGGACAGTGTCTGATCCACTGTCCCACCCAGTCCCAGAGGGGGAAAGGACAGTGTCTGACCCACTGTCCCACCCAGTCCCAGAGGGGGAAAGGACAGTGTCAGACCCACTGTCCCACCCAGTCCCAGAGGGGGAAAGGACAGTGTCTGACCCACTGTCCCACCCAGTCCCAGAGGGGGAAAGGACAGTGTCTGACCCACTGTCCCACCCAGTCCCAGAGGGGGAAAGGACAGCGTCTGACCTACTGTCCCAACCAGTCCCAGAAGGGGAAATGACAGTGTCTGACCCCCACCCAGTCCCAGAGGGGGAAAGGACAGTGTCTGACCCACTGTCCCACCCAGTCCCAGAGGGGGAAAGGCCAGTGTCTGACCCACTGTCCCACCCAGTCCCAGAGGGGGAAAGAACAGTTTCTGACGCACTGTCCCACCCAGTCCCAGAGGGGGAAAGGACAGTGTCTGACCCACTGTCCCACCCAGTCCCAGAGGGGGAAAGGACAGTGTCTGACCCACTGTCCCACCCAGAGGGGGAAAGGACAGTGTCTGACCCACTGTCCCACCCAGTCCCAGAGGGGGAAAGGACAGTGTTTGACCCACTGTCCCACCCAGTCCCAGAGGGGGAAAGGACAGTGTCTGATCCGCTGTCCCACCCAGTCCCAGAGGGGGAAAGGACAGTGTCTGACCCACTGTCCCACCCAGTCCCAGAGGGGGAAAGGACTGTGTCTGACCCACTGTCCCACCCAGTCCCAGAGGGGGAAAGGACAGTGTCTGATCCACTGTCCCACCCAGTCCCAGAGGGGGAAAGGACTGTGTCTGACCCACTGTCCCACCCAGTCCCAGAGGGGGAAAGGACAGTGTCTGACCCACTGTCCCACCCAGAGGGGGAAAGGACAGTGTCTGACCCACTGTCCCACCCAGTCCCAGAGGGGGAAAGGACAGTGTCTGACCCACTGTCCCATCCACTCCCAGAGGGGGAAAGGACAGTGTCTGACCCACTGTCCCACCCAGTCCCAGAGGGGGATAGGACAGTGTCTGACCCACTGTCCCACCCAGTCCCAGAGGGGGAAAGGACAGCATCTGACCCACTGTCCCACTCAGTCCCAGAGGGGGAAAGGACAGTGTCTGACCCAATGTCCCACCCAGAGGGGGAAAGGACAGTGTCTGACCCACTGTCCCACCCAGTCCCAGAGGGGGAAAGGACAGTGTCTGACCCACTGTCCCATCCACTCCCAGAGGGGGAAAGGACAGTGTCTGACCCACTGTCCCACCCAGTCCCAGAGGGGGAAAGGACAGTGTCTGACCCACTGTCCCACCCAGTCCCAGAGGGGGAAAGGACAGTGTCTGACCCACTGCCCCACCCAGTCCCAGAGGGGGAAAGGACAGTGTCTGACCCACTGTCCCACCCAGTCCCAGAGGGGGAAAGGACTGTGTCTGACCCACTGTCCCACCCAGAGGGGGAAAGGACAGTGTCTGACCCACTGTCCCACCCTGAGGGGGAAAGGACAGCGTCTGACACACTGTCCCACCCAGTCCCAGAGGGGGAAAGGACAGTGTCTGACCCACTGTCCCACCCAGTCCCAGAGGGGGAAAGGACAGTGTCAGACCCACTGTCCCACCCAGTCCCAGAGGGGGAAAGGACAGTGTCTGGCCCACTGTCCCACCCAGTCCCAGAGGGGGAAAGGACAGTGTCTGACCCACTGTCCCACCCAGAGGGGGAAAGGACAGTGTCTGACCCACTGCCCCACCCAGTCCCAGAAGGTGAAAGGCCAGTGTCTGACCCACTGTCCCACCCAGTCCCAGAGGGGGAAAGGACAGTGTCTGACCCACTGTCCCACCCAGAGGGGGAAAGGACAGTGTCTGACCCACTGTCCCAACCAGTCCCAGAGGGGGAAGGACAGTGTCTGTCCCATCCAGTCCCAGAGGGGGAAAGGACAGTGTCTGACCCACTGTCCCACCCAGTCCCAGAGGGGGAAAGGACAGTGTCTGACCCACTGTCCCACCCAGTCCCAGAGGGGGAAAGGACAGTGTCTGACCCACTGCCCCACCCAGTCCCAGAGGGGGAAAGGACAGTGTCTGACCCACTGTCCCACCCAGTCCAGAGGGGGAAAGGACTGTGTCTGACCCACTGTCCCACCCAGAGGGGGAAAGGACAGTGTCTGACCCACTGTCCCACCCAGTCCCAGAGGGGGAAAGGACAGTGTCTGACCCACTGTCCCACCCAGTCCCAGAGGGGGAAAGGATAGTGTCTGACCCACTGTCCCAGCCAGTCCCAGAGGGGGAAAGGACGGTGTCTGACCCACTGTCCCACCCAGTCCCAGAGGGGGAAAGGACAGTGTCTGACCCACTGTCCCACCCAGTCCCAGAGGGGGAAAGGACAGTGTCTGACCCACTGTCCCACCCAGTCCCAGAGGGGAAAAGGACAGTGTCTGACCCACTGTCCCACCCAGAGGGGGAAAGGACAGTGTCTGACCCACTGTCCCACCCAGTCCCAGAGGGGGAAAGGTCAGTGTCTGACCCACTGTCCCACCCAGTCCCAGAGGGGGAAAGGACAGTGTCTGACCCACTGCCCCACCCAGTCCCAGAAGGTGAAAGGCCAGTGTCTGACCCACTGTCCCACCCAGTCCCAGAGGGGGAAAGGACAGTGTCTGACCCACTGTCCCACCCAGAGGGGGAAAGGACAGTGTCTGACCCACTGTCCCAACCAGTCCCAGAGGGGGAAGGACAGTGTCTGTCCCATCCAGTCCCAGAGGGGGAAAGGACAGTGTCTGACCCACTGTCCCACCCAGTCTCAGAGGGGGAAAGGACAGTGTCTGACCCACTGTCCCACCCAGTCCCAGAGGGGGAAAGGACAGTGTCTGACCCACTGTCCCACCCAGTCCCAGAGGGGGAAAGGACAGTGTCTGACCCACTGTCCCACCCAGTCCCAGAGGGGGAAAGGACAGTGTCTGATCCGCTGTCCCACCCAGTCCCAGAGGGGGAAAGGACTGTGTCTGACCCACTGTCCCACCCAGTCCCAGAGGGGGAAAGGACAGTGTCTGACCCACTGTCCCACCCAGTCCCAGAGGGGAAAGGACAGTGTCTGACCCACTGTCCCACCAGTCCCAGAGGGGGAAAGGACAGTGTCTGACCCACTGTCCCACCCAGAGGGGGAAAGGACAGTGTCTGACCCACTGTCCCACCCAGTCCCAGAGGGGGAAAGGACAGTGTCTGACCCACTGTCCCATCCACTCCCAGAGGGGGAAAGGACAGTGTCTGACCCACTGTCCCACCCAGTCCCAGAGGGGGAAAGGACAGTGTCTGACCCACTGTCCCACCCAGTCCCAGAGGGGGAAAGGACAGCGTCTGACCCACTGTCGCACTCAGTCCCAGAGGGGGAAAGGACAGTGTCTGACCCACTGTCCCACCCAGAGGGGGAAAAGACAGTGTCTGACCCACTGTCCCACCCTGAGGGGGAAAGGACAGTGTCTGACCCACTGTCCCACCCAGAGGGGAAAGGACATTGTCTGACCCACTGTCCCACCCAGTCCCAGAGGGGGAAAGGACAGTGTCTGACCCACTGTCCCACCCAGTCCCAGAGGGGGAAAGGACAGTGTCTGACCCACTGTCCCACCCAGAGGGGGAAAGGACAGTGTCTGACCCACTGTCCCACCCAGTCCCAGAGGGGGAAAGGACAGTGTCTGACCCACTGCCCCAACCAGTCCCAGAGGGGGAAGGACAGTGTCTGTCCCATCCATTCCCAGAGGGGGAAAGGACAGTGTCTGACCCACTGTCCCACCCAGTCTCAGAGGGGGAAAGGACAGTGTCTGACCCACTGTCCCACCCAGTCCCAGAGGGGGAAAGGACAGTGTCTGACCCACTGTCCCACCCAGTCTAGAGGGGGAAAGGACAGTGTCTGACCCACTGTCCCACCCAGTCCCAGAGGGGGAAAGGACAGTGTCTGACCCACTGTCCCACCCAGTCACAGAGGGGGAAAGGGCAGTGTCTAACCCACTGTCCCACCCAGTCCCAGAGGGGGAAAGGGCAGTGTCTGACCCACTGTCCCACCCAGCCCCAGAGGGGGAAAGGACAGTGTCTGACCCACTGTCCCACCCAGAGCGGGAAAGGACAGTGTCTGACCCACTGTCCCACCCAGTCCCAGAGGGGGAAAGGACAGTGTCTGACCCACTGTCCCACCCAGTCCCAGAGGGGGAAAGGACAGTGTCTGACCCACTGTCCCACCCAGTCCCAGAGGGGGAAAGGACAGTGTCTGACCCACTGCCCCACCCAGTCCCAGAGGGGGAAAGGACAGTGTCTGAGCCACTGTCCCACCCAGTCCCAGAGGGGGAAAGGTCAGTGTCTGACCCACTGTCCCACCCAGAGGGGGAAAGGACAGTGTCTGACACACTGTCCCACCCAGTCCCAGAGGGGGAAAGGACAGTGTCTGACCCACTGTCCCACCCAGTCCCAGAGGGGGAAAGGACAGTGTTTTTCCCACTATTCAGCATACAGCTATTCCCCATACAGCTATTCAGCATACACATTAACAATTTGGATGTGGGAATAAATTGTAATATTTCCAGATTCACTGATGACATGAAACCTGGTGGGAAGGTGAGTGGTGAGGAGGATGTTAAGAGGCTTCAAGGTGATTAATACAAGTTGAGTGAGTGGACAAATACATGGCAGATGCAGTATAACATGGATAAGTGTGAAGCTATCAACTTCAGTTGGAGAAACAGAATGATAGAGTATTATTTAAATGTGATAGGTTGGGGTACTGTTGATGTACAATGGGACCGAAGTGTCCTTGTACACCTGTGATTGAGCGAAGCAGGCAGGTACTGTAAACAGTTAAGACAAATGGTATGTTGGCCTCCATTGTAAAGGAATTGAATATAGGAGCAGGGATGTCTTCCTGAATCTATACAGGCCATGGTGAGACCACACCTGGAGCATTGTGTGCCGTTTTGGTCTCCTTACCAAGGTGAGGATATACTTGCAGTGAATGTTCAGCAGTCTGATTCCTGGGTGAGCAGGATTGATTATGAGGAGGGATTGGGTCGACGAGCCTGTTCACTGGAGTTCAGAAGAGTGAGACACAATCTCATTGAAATGTATAAAGTTCTGGCGGGGCTGGGCAGACAATGCTGGGGTGTTGTTTCCTCTGCCTGGGGAATCTAGAATCAGGAGGCAGGAATCCGGAATTAGCCATTTAATAATAATAATAACTATAAACTGAGGTGAGGAGAAATTATTTCACCCAGAGGGTGGCGAATCTGTGGAATTCTCTGCCGTAGAAGACTGAGACGGAAATAGATATGGGCGAAATTCTCTGACCCCCAGCAGGGTCGGAGAATCGCCTGGGGGCGCCGAAAATCCCGCCCCCACCGTGGCAGAGATTCTCCGCCACCCGGGAAGTGGCAGCGGCGGAATCTCGCCACTCCGATCGGCGAGGCCCCTGCGGTGATTCTCCGGCCCGGATGGGCCGAAGTCCCGCCGCTGGGAGGCCTCTCCCGCCGCCGAGGTTTGAGCCACCTCTGGAACGGCGGGATCAGCGGCGCGAGCGGGCCCCGGGGTCCTGGGGGGGCGATCGAACCCCGGGGGGTGCCCCCATGGTGGCCTGGCCCGCGATCGGGCCCCCCACTCAGACTCCGGGCCAGTGCCCTGGCTGCACTATTTTCCTCCGCCATGGCGGAAGTGGAAGAGAACCCCACATCGCGCATGCGCCGACCGGCGAAAGCCTTTCGGCCAGCCCCGCTGCCGGGGGCGCCGGTTTTTTTGCGCCAGTCTTCTGGTGCCAACCGCTCTGGCGCGGGGCTGGCCCCCAAAGGTGGGGAGAATTCCCCACCTTTGGGGAGGCCCGACCCCTGAGTGGTTGGCGCCTCTCCCCTACTCCGGGACCCTCCGTCACGCCGGGTAGGGGAGAATGCCGCCCATATTTCTAGACTCTAAAGATGTGAAGAATTTTGGGGAGAGCGCTGGGGTATGGTGTTGAAATAGAGGATCAGCCATGACCATGATGAATGGTGGAGCAGGCCCGAGGAGCAGAATGGCCGACTCCTGATCCTATTTTTTATGTTTCTATGATATATTGATTTTTTTTGATAAAGAAGGACAAGAGCAGTAGAGACCTGGGAACACCCCCACCTGGAGGTTCCCTTCTAAGTCATTCCCCATCCTGATTTGGAAATATATCGGCCGTTCCTTCACTGACGCTGACATCCTGGAACTCCCTCCCTAACAGCAGAGTGGGTGTACCTACATCATAGGGACTGCAGCAGTTCAAGGCAACGGCTCACCACCAGCTTCTCAAGGGCAATTAGGAATGGGCAAGAAACGGTGACCATGCCAACGATGTCCACATCCCTTGAGTGGATAAGTAGAATTATTGACTCTACGTGAAATGCCGTAGCAGGTCTGACCAGGATTCTTCTGTCTGGAGACCGCAGTAAATTCACACCACCCCCAGTCATTCCACTTCTACAAACTCAACACCTCCGAATGTCTGCTGAAACCAGAATTAGACTGTGGGAAGAGATGCTGAAGGGACTTGCTGTTCATTGATTAATGCTCAGCTGATTAAATACAGTCACTCAGTGTTAAATCCTACAGGGGGACAGTGGGAAATTGTAGGCATCTGCTGCTTGAAGCAGCTGCAGAGTGGTTCTGAGAGGGAGAGGATACAGAGGGGTGGGGCGACCAGTGCCGTGGGCGGTGGTGGAGAAAGATTTACAAACAAGCTGTTTTCATCCAATGTTTATCGTCCTTACCTGAGCAGAACGCTGAGGCAAGCATTGGGCTCAGATCTGACTGGCTTCTTTATCCGTGGGGACCTAGTTGGTCTGCAGCCACAGCCTACAAGAAAGTTCCTAAGATTGGATACACCCATCAATTAGTGTGCTTCAGCAAGGGAACTCAAATGTCTGTCTCCAAACGGATCAGGACACGTGTCTTTCTCCAAATCTCAATCAGGACACGTGTCTGTGCCCAAATCTCAATCAGGACACGTGTCTGTCTCCAAATCTCAATCAGGACACGTGTCTGTCTCCAAATCTCAATCAGGACACGTGTCTGTGTCCAAATCTCAGTCAGGACACGGGTCTGTCTCCAAATCTCAATCAGGACACGTGTCTGTGTCCAAATCTCAATCAGGGCACGTGTCTGTCTCCAAATCTCAATCAGGACACGTGTCTTTCTCCAAATCTCAATCAGGACACGTGTCTGTGTCCAAATCTCAGTCAGGACACGTGTCTGTCTCCAAATCTCAATCAGGACACGTGTCTGTCTCCAAATCTCAATCAGGACACGTGACTGTGTCCAAATCTCAGTCAGGACACGTGTCTGTGACTAAATCTCAATCAGGACACGTGTCTGTCTCCAAATCTCAATCAGGACACGTGACTGTCTCCAAATCTCAATCAGGACACGTGTCTGTCTCCAAATCTCAATCAGGACACGTGACTGTGTCCAAATCTCAATCAGGACACGTGTCTGTCTCCAAATCTCAGTCAGGACACGTGTCTGTCTCCAAATCTCAATCAGGACACGTGTCTGTGACCAAATCTCAATCAGGACACGTGTCTGTCTCCAAATCTCAATCAGGACACGTGTCTGTGTCCAAATCTCAGTCAGGACACGTGTCTGTCTCCAAATCTCAATCAGGACACGTGTCTGTCTCCAAATCTCAATCAGGACACGTGACTGTGTCCAAATCTCAGTCAGGACACGTGTCTGTGACCAAATCTCAATCAGGACACGTGTCTGTCTCCAAATCTCAATCAGGACACGTGACTGTCTCCAAATCTCAATCAGGACACGTGTCTGTCTCCAAATCTCAATCAGGACACGTGACTGTGTCCAAATCTCAGTCAGGACACGTGTCTGTGACCAAATCTCAATCAGGACACGTGTCTGTCTCCAAATCTCAATCAGGACACGTGTCTGTGTCCAAATCTCAGTCAGGACACGTGTCTGTCTCCAAATCTCAATCAGGACACGTGTCTGTCTCCAAATCTCAATCAGGACACGTGACTGTGTCCAAATCTCAGTCAGGACACGTGTCTGTGTCCAAATCTCAGTCAGGACACGTGTCTGTCTCCAAATCTCAATCAGGACACGTGTCTGTGACCAAATCTCAATCAGGACACGTGTCTGTCTCCAAATCTCAATCAGGACACGTGTCTGTGTCCAAATCTCAGTCAGGACACGTGTCTGTCTCCAAACTGGGATCAGGACACGTGACTGTGTCCAAATCTCAATCAGGACACGTGTCTGTCTCCAAACTGGGATCAGGACACGTGTCTGTCTCCAAATCTCAATCAGGACACGTGTCTGTCTCCAAATCTCAATCAGGACACGTGTCTGTCTCCAAATCTCAATCAGGACACGTGTCTGTCTCCAAACTGGGATCAGGACACGTGACTGTGTCCAAATCTCAATCAGGACACGTGTCTGTCTCCAAACTGGGATCAGGACACGTGTCTGTCTCCAAATCTCAATCAGGACACGTGTCTGTGTCCAAATCTCAGTCAGGACACGTGTCTGTCACCAAATCTCAATCAGGACACGTGTCTGTGTCTAAATCTCAGTCAGGACACGTGTCTGTCTCCAAATCGCGATCACTAAGGACCAAACGTTTGTGGTTTCAAGAGCAGAAGTTGGACCAGAAGCATTCTCGACTCTGCCACAGATGCTCAATAGCATTACCGTAGCTGAATCCATCACTATCAACATCCTGGGGGTGAACATTGATCAGAAACTATACTGGACTAATTATATTAATACTGTGGCTACAGGGCAAGTCAGAGGCTAGGAATCTTATGGCGAGTAACTCACCTCCTGACCCCGCAAAGTCTGCCCACCATCTACAAGGCACAAGTCAGGAGTGTTATGGCATACTGTCCATTTGCCTGGATGAGAGCAACTCCAACAACACCCAAAAACTTAACACCATCCAGGACAAAGCAGCCCTCTTGATTGGCACCCCTTTCACAAACATTCACTCCCTCCACCACCGATGGACAGTGGCAGCCCGTGTGTCCCATCTACAAGATGCACTAAAGTAAATCACCAAGGCTTCTTAGGCAGCACCATCCAAACACACGGCCACTACCACCCAGAAAGACAAGTGAAGCAGATACCTGCGATCACCACCACCTGGAGGTTCCCCTCCAAGTCACTCACCATCCCAATGTGGAGCAGACCAAGCAGGCCAGCAGCACGGTTCGATTCCTGTAACAGCCTTCCTGAACAGGCGCCGGAATGTGGCGACTAGGGGCTTTTCACAGTAACTTCATTTGAAGCCTACTCGTGACAATAAGCGATTTTCATTTCATTTTTCATTCATGTGGAAACATACTGGCCGTTCCTTCACTGTCGCTGGGTCAAAATCCTGGAGCTCCCTCCCTAACAGCATGGTGGGTGTACCTACACCTCAGGAACTACAGCAGTTCAAGAAGGCAGCTCACCACTGCCTTCTCAAGGGCAACCAGTGATGGGCAATAAATGCTGGCCGAATCATCGGCGCTTACATCCCGTAAATTCATTTTTTTTAAAAATGAACAGGATAGGTCATCAGTCTTTGAAAGCAGGCCTGTGTACGAGTGTACCAGAGATGGTACAGTGTCCTGCTCAATGATAGAAATGTATCTTACGGAACAATATGTGGTGCCTCCTATTGCATGTGAGCTTGTTTTGGATTCCTGAGGATATGGTCATGAATAGGCTTGTCAGAGCACAGGGCGGAGTAGCTATCTTGTACAGGGCTACTGTGAAGGAATACTAAAACTCTCCGCCAGTGACCCTCGTGAGCTCAGACTTGGAGGCTGACATTGAAAGGTTTACCCTTAAATTAGCCCAATAACTATTGGCAGCTCCAGTATCTGGACAGACAGTCAGACAGAGTCGAGTCACATTGCCTGAACCCAGCAGCCCCATTGAGAGACATCCATTGTCCTCTAATCATCACAATGCTTTATGTTAAAGCTGTTCCGTTTCTTTTGCCAACTGCCCTTTCCCACCAATTGTCTCCAGTGGCCTGTGTCAGTAAATCACAAGAAGTAGTTTGTTGTGCCACAAGCTGTGGAAATATGGAAAATATTTCCCCAAGCAGTGACAGCCCACGTGTGAGATAATCACATGTGTCCTGTCTCTGCAAATAAATATTTCCTACATCATGGTCAAAGCATCCGCTTCAAGCTCTTTTGTCAGTGATTATGCATTTAATTATCTCGCGGCCGCTATGAATATTTTCCTGGCCCAACAATCACAAAGCAGCTTGTCGTTTCTCGGCCATGCCCCTCACTGTCTCAGGGCAGCCCAGTGAGCTACCATGGCTGAAATATAGCCACCGAGTGACGTGGAAAGCATGGCAGCCAACTTGTGCGCAATCTGATCCCCTGCACCACCCCTCCCCCCACAACAACTACTTCTGTTACTGACCAAAAGATGTTTTCAGTGATAAATATTGGCCAGAATCTCAGGGAGAAATCCCTTTCTCTTCACTGAACTAGCAATAGAGTCATTTTTGGGACAGGAGGAGATGGTTTGGCCCATTGAGTCCAGGCCGGCTCCCCACAGGACTATTCCGCACTCTATCCTTGTAACCCGGCAGATTTATTACCTCAAGGGCCCATCCAATTTCATTTGACACTGGTAGGCAGTGAGCTCCAGGTTATTATCACTTACGCTGCAAATAAAGGTCTTCCTCGTATTTCCCCTCACATCCCTCACGTAAAACCATAAATCTGTGACCTCTGACCCTTGCGTCACCGGCTAATTGGAACTGTGTCTCCTTGTCTTCCCTGTCCACACCTGTCATAATCTTCTCTGTCAAATCGCCCCCAAATCTCCCTTGGGTTGAAGAGACACTTCAACCCATAATCTGGGTTCAGGGCCCCTCGAGAGACTTCAACCCACAATCCGGATGACACTGCAAGGTTGGAGGGACACTCTTTTGACGAGGTATTAAACCAAGGTGAATATAAAGATCCCAGGGATTGTGAGGGTTATTGAGAGGATGCAGAGGGGATCTACCAGAGGGTTCTCTTAATGTTAATGTGCAGGTTCAGTCGGAGTTAGGAAGGCGAATGCAATGTTAGCATTCATGTCAAGAGGGCTAGAATACAATATCAGGGATGTACCTCTGAGGCTGTATAAGGGTCTGGTCAGACCCCATTTGGAGTATTGTGAGCAGTTTTGGGCCCCGTATCTAAGGAAGGATGTGCTGGCCTTGGAAAGGGTCCAGAGGATGTTCACAAGAATGATCCCTGGAATAAAGAGCTTGTTGTATGAGGAATGGTTGAGGACTCTGGGTCTGTACTTGTTGGAGTTTAGAAGGATGAGGGGAATCTTATTGAAACTTACAGGGTACTGCGAGGCCTGGATAGAATGGACAGGGAGAGGATGTTTCCACTTGTCGGAAAATTAGAACCAGAGGACACTATCTCAGACTAAAGGGACGATCCTTTAAAACAGAGATGAGGAGGAATTTCTTCAGCCAGAGGGTGGTAAATCTATGGAACTCTTTGCCGCAGAAGGCTGTGGAAGCCAAATGACTGAGTGAATTTAAGACAGAGATAGATAGGTTCTTGATTAATAAGGGGATCGGGGGTTATGGGGAGAAGGCAGGAGAATGGGGATAAGAAAAATATCAGCTATGATTCAATGGCGGAGCAGACTCGATGGGCCGAGTGGCCTAATTGTGCTCCTATGTCTTATGGTCTTATGGTTCCAACAGTGGGTAGTTTTAGTTACAAGGTTAGTTTGGAGAAGCTGGGGTCCCCCTTGGATTATGGGTTGAAGTGTCTGGAGGGACCCTGAATCCTGGACTAACCTGACTCGAAGGACAGGATAGATTCAGAAATAATGTTCCCGATGGTGGGGAGTCCAGAACTAGGGGTCATAATTTGAGGATAAGGGGTAAACCTTTTAGGACTGAGGTGAAGAGAAATGTCTTCACTCAGAGAGCGGTGCATCTGTGGAATTCACTACCACAGAAAGTAGTTGAGACCAAAACGTTGTCATTTGAAGAAGGAATTAGATATCGGTCTTGGGGGTAAAGGGATTAAGGGATATGGGGGGGTGCGGGATCAGGGTAGGGTATTGAATTTGATGATTAGCCATGATCATAATAAATGGCGCAGCAGGCTGGAAGGGCTGAATGGCCTCCTCCTGCTTCTATTTTCTATGTCTGTAAAATCTGCTGCCGACTGAACCACTGACTCTAAAACAGCAAATGGATGGAAAGACGGATAAATATTACACTCTGACCCACTGTCCTGCAGAAGGCCATGCTCTCCCCCCATGTAGAAAAGAAACAATAAACACAAATATATTTTGCTTTGGGCATCAATTAAATTCTTCAGCCAGCAACTACGTGCCAAAGTGAACTAGCGCTGAAGGATGAAATATCATCTCCCATCGCATTCGCATTGACTGGTTTCTGAGTCAGAAGAAGTTACTCTGTCTCCACTGTGAATAAATTACTAAATAGAGCATTATGTTGCCTCCCATTGCCTGGTGGAATGACTCCAATTATTTCCTCTTGCTCGAATTATTGTACAGAATTTCCTTGGGTTAAATTTATTCCCCGGCATATCCAATATATAGAATTCCAATGGATTATAGCGATTCCCATTCACTCCCGTCGTATGAAATTCCAATGGGTGAAATTAATTCCCATTCATTCCATTGTACAGAATTCCAATGGTCCAGATGTCTTCCTCGCCCAATTGTACAGAATTCCCATGGATCCTGGATGTTACATTCACCTCCTTCTCTTAGTGAATGCATTAGTATATGAGCACTGTCCCAGTCAGACAGTGCTGCTTGCAATGGCCATCGCATTCCAGTTAAGAGGATTATCATCAGTATGTAGAACATGTGCTCGTGTTTGCTAAACTTAAGCTGCCGGATGAATCATTAGGGAGAAGTGGTGGAGAAGGTGCCAACTGGCATGGGCCCTCCGCAGTTCATCATCTTCCTGACAGACAGGGGAATCACTGGTTAGGGTTACAAGCCTGTGAGATGCGAGTTGTTCTGGAAGGATCTGGGTCCTGTCGAGCAGCCATGAGCACAGATCAGCCTGTGGGAGAGGAATCTGAATAAGTGCGTCTGTTTGAATGACTGCCGGTGGTCCCACGTTACACTGCCATACCATTACTATCTGCCCACACTCAATCGTATCAATTATTCTTGTAAACAGTTGAGAGTTCGCAAGGGCGGGGGAGTTTAATAACAAATCTTTTTGACATGGTATTCAATTATGTAACATTATGTATGCCTCTAGGGATAATGGAGCAAATATAGATATCTCACTAGCATGCATTCTACACAAAGAAAATACAACTGTGCAACCATACAGCACCTCTCACTACTCAGGACCTCCCATTTACTTCACAGATGAATGGGAGCAGGGATAGACTACACCCCACTCGAACCGGCTCCACCAGTAACCATGGCCTTACCTCCATTTTCCCGCCCTTCCCCATATCCCTTGATTCCCTGAGAGAATCTGTCTATCCCAATCTTAAACATCGTCAATGACAGAACACCCACAACCCTCTGCGGTTGGGAATTCCAAAGATTTGACTGAAAAGTTTCTTCCCAACTGCAGCCAATGAAGAATGGTCACTGTTGTCCGAGATGAAAGATGGGCCATTGGTGCACAGCAGCTTCCCACAGACAGCAAAGAGCCAGATCATCCGTCTTTTAGTGTTGTTGACTCAGGGATAGCTATTGGCACCTGGGAAAGTTCCCTTGCTCTTCAAACCAGCCCAGTCTGGGATCTTTGCATCCTCCTGTGAGGGTGCAGTCATGATCATATGGCAGATCTACCGGTCACGTTGCACCCGAAAAGCAGCGCAGTGCGGCACAACAAGACTGGTAAATGCCGGGAGATCCCACTTCCGGGATCCACACAGCTCGCCACGCCTCGCGAGATCGAACGCAATCTCGTGAGACATTGCGATGTGAATCCTGCCCATTGTGGGCAGGATCACTTTCTGGAAAATCTGCATATTAGTGGGGCATATTAGTGGGGCATATTAGTGGGGCAGCAGGGTAGCATGGTGGTTAGCATAAATGCTTCACAGCTCCAGGGTCCCAGGTTCGATTCCCGGCTGGGTCACTGTCTGTGTGGAGTCTGCACGTCCTCCCCCTGTGTACGTGGGTTTCCTCCGGGTGCTCCGGTTTCCTCCCACAGTCCAAAGATGTGCGGGTTAGGTGGATTGGCCATGCTAAATTGCCCGTAGTGTCCTAATAAAAGTAAGGTTAAGGGGGGGGGTTGTTGGGTTACGGGTATAGGGTGGATACGTGGGTTTGAGTAGGGTGATCATGGCTCGGCACAACATTGAGGGCCGAAGGGCCTGTTCTGTGCTGTACTGTTCTATGTTCTATGTTCTATGTTCTATGTTCTAGTGTGAGACAGCTAGTCTCACTTTAACATGTCTACCTGAGACCTAACCAAGGCGTGGGATCTAACTACCGTGCCTTGGAGATCTCGGGCAAGCACTATTCAGCGTCTGCACAAGTATGGATCAGATGGAATGGCACTTGTGGGGATCCCACGGGATTTGAGAACCTCAGGTGATTGTCCTCTAGCATGGTACTGTTGGTGCCATGTGGGCACCCTGACACTGATAGCCTGGCAGTGCCATTGCAGACTGGCACTGCAAAGATCCTGAGCTGGCATTTTTGGTATGGTGTGACTGGGCCAGGTGTGGGTAGTGGGGGGTGAGGGTCGGCAGGGAGGGGGTTTTGAGGGTTGAGTTTAAAAATGGCGTCCCGATCTCTCCCTGCTCTGAGGCCGTCTGGTGAGTGGAGCTCCTCAGTGCAGAAAACGGGGCTTCGTGCAACCTCGTTGGAGAATTCCCCGCTGACGCCCCACATCTACCTGGGTGGGCATTAGATAGCTCCGAACACCGGGAAACACCTGCTAATCTCCCGCCACAGCCCCATATCTACCTGGGTGGGCATTAGATAGCTCCGAACACCGGGAAACACCTGCTAATCTCGGGCCACAGCCCCATATCTACCTGGATGGGCATTAGATAGCTCCGAACACTGGGAAACACCTGCTAATCTCGGGCCACAGCCCCATATCTACCTGGGTGGGCATTAGATAGCTCCGAACACCGGGAAACACCTGCTAATCTCGGGCCACAGCCCCATATCTACCTGGGTGGGCATTAGATAGCTCCGAACACCGGGAAACACCTGCTAATCTCCCACCACAGCCCCATATCTACCTGGGTGGGCATTAGATAGCTCCGAACACCGGGAAACACCTGCTAATCTCCCGCCACAGCCCCATATCTACCTGGGTGGGCATTAGATAGCTCCGAACACCGGGAAACACCTGCTAATCTCGGGCCACAGCCCCATATCTACCTGGGTGGGCATTAGATAGCTCCGAACACCGGGAAACCTGCTAATCTCACGCCACAGCCCCATATCTACCTGGGTGGGCATTAGATAGCTCCGAACACCGGGAAACACCTGCTAATCTCACGCCACAGCCCCATATCTACCTGGGTGGGCATTAGATAGCTCCGAACACCGGGAAACACCTGCTAATCTCGGGCCACAGCCCCATATCTACCTGGGTGGGCATTAGATAGCTCCGAACACCGGGAAACACCTGCTAATCTCGGGCCACAGCCCCATATCTACCTGTGTGGGCATTAGATAGCTCCGAACACCGGGAAACACCTGCTAATCTCGGGCCACAGCCCCATATCTACCTGTGTGGGCATTAGATAGCTCCGAACACGGGGAAACACCTGCTAATCACCCGCCACAACCCCATATCTACCTGGGTGGGCATTAGATAGCTCCGAACACCGGGAAACACCTGCTAATCTCGGGCCACAGCCCCATATCTACCTGGGTGGGCATTAGATAGCTCCGAACACCGGGAAACACCTGCTAATCTCGGGCCACAGCCCCATATCTACCTGGGTGGGCATTAGATAGCTCCGAACACCAGGAAACCTGCTAATCTCGGGCCACAGCCCCATATCTACCTGGGTGGGCATTAGATAGCTCCGAACACCGGGAAACACCTGCTAATCTCGGGCCACAGCCCCATATCTACCTGGGTGGGCATTAGATAGCTCCGAACACCGGGAAACACCTGCTAATCTCCCGCCACAGCCCCATATCTACCTGGGTGGCATTAGATAGCTCCGAACACCAGGAAACACCTGCTAATCTCCCGCCACAGCCCCATATCTACCTGGGTGGGCATTAGATAGCTCCGAACACCAGGAAACACCTGCTAATCTCTCGGCACAGCCCCATATCTACCTGGGTGGGCATTAGATAGCTCCGAACACCGGGAAACACCTGCTAATCTCGGGCCACAGCCCCATATCTACCTGGGTGGGCATTAGATAGCTCCGAACACCGGGAAACACCTGCTAATCTCGGGCCACAGCCCCATATCTACCTGGGTGGGCATTAGATAGCTCCGAACACCGGGAAACACCTGCTAATCTCACCCCACAGCCCCATATCTACCTGGGTGGGCATTAGATAGCTCCGAACACCGGGAAACACCTGCTAATCTCGGGCCACAGCCCCATATCTACCTGGGTGGGCATTAGATAGCTCCGAACACCGGGAAACACCTGCTAATCTCGGGCCACAGCCCCATATCTACCTGGGTGGGCATTAGATAGCTCCGAACACCGGGAAACACCTGCTAATCTCACCCCACAGCCCCATATCTACCTGGATGGGTATTAGATAGCTCCGAACACCGGGAAACACCTGCTAATCTCACGCCACAGCCGCATATCTACCTCGATGGGCATTAGATAGCTCCGAACACCGGGAAACACCTGCTAATCTCACGGCACAGCCCCATATCTACCTGGGTGGGCATTAGATAGCTCCGAACACCGGGAAACACCTGCTAATCTCGGGCCACAGCCCCATATCTACCTGGATGGGCATTAGATAGCTCCGAACACCGGGAAACACCTGCTAATCTCACCCCACAGCCCCATATCTACCTGGGTGGGCATTAGATAGCTCCGAACACCGGGAAACACCTGCTAATCTCGGGCCACAGCCCCATATCTACCTGGGTGGGCATTAGATAGCTCCGAACACCGGGAAACACCTGTTAATCTCGGGGCACAGCCCCATATCTACCTGGGTGGGCATTAGATAGCTCCGAACACCGGGAAACACCTGCTAATCTCACGCCACAGCCCCATATCTACCTGGGTGGGCATTAGATAGCTCCGAACACCGGGAAACACCTGCTAATCTCGGGCCACAGCCCCATATCTACCTGGATGGGCATTAGATAGCTCCGAACACCGGGAAACACCTGCTAATCTCACCCCACAGCCCCATATCTACCTGGGTGGGCATTAGATAGCTCCGAACACCGGGAAACACCTGCTAATCTCGGGCCACAGCCCCATATCTACCTGGGTGGGCATTAGATAGCTCCGAACACCGGGAAACACCTGTTAATCTCGGGGCACAGCCCCATATCTACCTGGGTGGGCATTAGATAGCTCCGAACACCGGGAAACACCTGCTAATCTCACGCCACAGCCCCATATCTACCTGGGTGGGCATTAGATAGCTCCGAACACCGGGAAACACCTGCTAATCTCACGCCACAGCCCCATATCTACCTGGGTGGGCATTAGATCGCTCCGAACACCGGGAAACACCTGCTAATCTCGGGCCACAGCCCCATATCTACCTGGGTGGGCATTAGATAGCTCCGAACACCGGGAAACACCTGCTAATCTCACGCCACAGCCCCATATCTACCTGGGTGGGCATCAGATAGCTCCGAACACCGGGAAACATCTGCTAATCTCGCGGCACAGCCCCATAGCTACCTGGGTGGGCATTAGATAGCTCCGAACACCGGGAAACACCTGCTAATCTCCCGCCACAGCCCCATATCTACCTGGATGGGCATCAGATAGCTCCGAACACCGGGAAACACCTGCTAATCTTGGGCCACAGCCCCATATCTACCTGGGTGGGCATTAGATAGCTCCGAAATCCGGGAAACACCTGCTAATCTTGGGCCACAGCCCCATATCTACCTGGGTGGGCATTAGATAGCTCCGAACACCAGGAAACACCTGCTAATCTCGGGGCACAGCCCCATATCTACCTGGGTGGGCATTAGATAGCTCCGAACACAGGGAAACACCTGCTAATCTCACGCCACAGCCCCATATCTACCTGGGTGGGCATTAGATAGCTCCGAACACTGGGAAACACCTGCTAATCTCAGGCCACAGCCCCATATCTACCTGGATGGGCATTAGATAGCTCCAAACACCGGGAAACACCTGCTAATCTCGCGCCACAGCCCCATATCTACCT
This sequence comes from Scyliorhinus canicula, assembly GCF_902713615.1. Taxonomy (NCBI): domain Eukaryota; kingdom Metazoa; phylum Chordata; class Chondrichthyes; order Carcharhiniformes; family Scyliorhinidae; genus Scyliorhinus; species Scyliorhinus canicula. Next base: position 9,289,845 of record NC_052158.1, read on the forward strand.
GGGTGGGCATTAGATAGCTCCGTACACCGGGAAACACCTGCTAATCTGCCACCACAGCCCCATATCTACCTGGATGGGTATTAGATAGCTCCGAACCCCGGGAAACACCTGCTAATCTCACGGCACAGCCCCATATCTACCTGGGTGGGCATTAGATAGCTCCGAACACCAGGAAACACCTGCTAATCTCCCGCCACAGCCCCATATCTACCTGGGTGGGCATTAGATAGCTCCGAACACCGGGAAACACCTGCTAATCTCACAGCCCCATATCTACCTGGGTGGGCATTAGATAGCTCCGAACACCGGGAAACACCTGCTAATCTCGGGGCACAGCCCCATATCTACCTGGGTGGGCATTAGATAGCTCCGAACACCAGGAAACACCTGGTAATCTCGGGCCACAGCCCCATATCTACCTGGGTGGGCATTAGATAGCTCCGAACACCGGGAAACACCTGCTAATCTCGGGCCACAGCCCCATATCTACCTGGGTGGGTATTAGATAGCTCCGAACACCGAGAAACACCTGCTAATCTCGGGCCACAGCCCCATATCTACCTGGGTGGGCATTAGATAGCTCCGAACACCGGGAAACACCTGCTAATCTCACGCCACAGCCCCATATCTACCTGGGTGGGCATTAGATAGCTCCGAACACCGGGAAACACCTGCTAATCTCACAGCCCCATATCTACCTGGGTGGGCATTAGATAGCTCCGAACACCGGGAAACACCTGCTAATCTCACAGCCCCATATCTACCTGGATGGGCATTAGATAGCTCCGAACACCGAGAAACACCTGCTAATCTCGGGCCACAGCCCCATATCTACCTGGGTGGGCATTAGATAGCTCCGAACACCAGGAAACACCTGCTAATCTCGGGCCACAGCCCCATATCTACCTGGGTGGGCATTAGATAGCTCCGAACACTGGGAAACACCTGCTAATCTCCCACCACAGCCCCATATCTACCTGGGTGGGCATTAGATAGCTCCGAACACCGGGAAACACCTGCTAATCTCGGGCCACAGCCCCATATCTACCTGGGTGGGCATTAGATAGCTCCGAACACCGGGAAACACCTGCTAATCTCCCGCCACAGCCCCATATCTACCTGGGTGGGCATTAGATAGCTCCGAACACCGGGAAACACCTGCTAATCTCGCGGCACAGCCCCATATCTACCTGGGTGGGCATTAGATAGCTCCGAACACCGGGAAACACCTGCTAATCTCGGGCCACAGCCCCATATCTACCTGGGTGGGAATTAGATAGCTCCGAACACCGGGAAACACCTGCTAATCTCTGGCCACAGCCCCATATCTACCTGGGTGGGCATTAGATAGCTCCGAACACCGGGAAACACCTGCTAATCTCACGGCACAGCCCCATATCTACCTGGGTGGGCATTAGATAGCTCCGAACACCGGGAAACACCTGCTAATCTCGGGCAACAGCCCCATATCTACCTGGGTGGGCATTAGATAGCTCCGAACACTGGGAAACCCCTGCTAATCTCGGGCCACAGCCCCATATCTACCTGGGTGGGCATTAGATAGCTCCGAACACCGGGAAACACCTGCTAATCTCACGCCACAGCCCCATATCTACCTGGGTGGGCATTAGATAGCTCCGAACACCGGGAAACACCTTCTAATCTCGGGCCACAGCCCCATATCTACCTGGGTGGGCATTAGATAGCTGCGAACACCGGGAAACACCTGCTAATCTCGGGCCACAGCCCCATATCTACCTGGGTGGGCATTAGATAGCTCCGAACACCGGGAAACACCTGCTAATCTCTCACCACAGCCCCATATCTACCTGGATGGGCATTAGATAGCTCCGAACACCGGGAAACACCTGCTAATCTCGGGCCACAGCCCCATATCTACCTGGGTGGGCATTAGATAGCTCCGAACACCGGGTAACACCTGCTAATCTCGGGCCACAGCTCCATATCTACCTGGGTGGGCATTAGATAGCTCCGAACACCAGGAAACACCTGCTAATCTCGGGCACAGCCCCATATCTACCTGGGTGGGCATTAGATAGCTCCGAACACCGGGAAACACCTGCTAATCTCCCGCCACAGCCCCATATCTACCTGGGTGGGCATTAGATAGCTCCGAACACTGGGAAACACCAGCTAATCTCCCGCCACAGCCCCATATCTACCTGGGTGGGCATTAGATAGCTCCGAACACCGGGAAACACCTGCTAATCCTGTGCCACAGCCCCATATCTACCTGGGTGGGCATTAGATAGCTCCGAACACCGGGAAACACCTGCTAATCTCAGCCCCATATCTACCTGGGTGGGCATTAGATAGCTCCGAACACCGGGAAACACCTGCTAATCTCACCCCACAGCCCCATATCTACCTGGGTGGGCATTAGATAGCTCCGAACACCGGGAAACACCTGCTAATCTCGGGCCACAGCTCCATATCTACCTGGGTGGGCATTAGATAGCTCCGAACACCGGGAAACACCTGCTAATCTCCCGCCACAGCCCCATATCTACCTGGGTGGGCATTAGATAGCTCCGAACACCGGGAAACACCTGCTAATCTCCCGCCACAGCCCCATATCTACCTGGGTGGGCATTAGATAGCTCCGAACACCGGGAAACACCTGCTAATCTCACGCCACAGCCCCATATCTACCTGGGTGGGCATTAGATAGCTCCGAACACCAGGAAACACCTGCTAATCTCACCCCACAGCCCCATATCTACCTGGGTGGGCATTAGATAGCTCCGAACACCGGGAAACCTGCTAATCTCAGGCCACAGCCCCATATCTACCTGGGTGGGCATTAGATAGCTCCGAACACCAGGAAACACCTGTTAATCTCACGCCACAGCCCCATATCTACCTGGGTGGGCATTAGATAGCTCCGAACACCGGGAAACACCTGCTAATCTCACTCCACAGCCCCATATCTACCTGGGTGGGCATTAGATAGCTCCGAACACCGGGAAACACCTGCTAATCTCGGGGCACAGCCCCATATCTACCTGGGTGGGCATTAGATAGCTCCGAACACCGGGAAACACCTGCTAATCTCGGGCCACAGCCCCATATCTACCTGGGTGGGCATTAGATAGCTCCGAACACCGGGAAACACCTGCTAATCTCACAGCCCCATATCTACCTGGATGGGCATTAGATAGCTCCGAACACCGGGAAACACCTGCTAATCTCGGGCCACAGCCCCATATCTACCTGGGTGGGAATTAGATAGCTCCGAACACCGGGAAACACCTGCTAATCTCGCGCCAAAGGACTCTGGTTGCCATTTGGGTAGATCGAGCCCATTGGCTAATATCTCACCCCCTGATAGTTCTGCACACGGCCAGAACTGCACTGGGAGCTCGCTGGCTTGGAGTTAGGCTCAGATCTCTGGAATCGGGCTGAAAGCCAATCTCTGAGGGTCATTCTGAGGGTGAGAGTTCCGCCCGTCACACTACAGCCAACACCCCACCCGCCCCCCGGCCCGATGTGGAGAGCTGCTCGCTAAGGTGGTGAAGATTATAGTTTGCAACTTGAGTCTGACACCTGGCCGACCCAACAGGAAAAAATGCATGTTGACCTTTGTGTTTACCAGTGACATCTGGGTGCGATAGATCAAACAATGGGCTTCTCTCTTCCCTCCTAAAACCTTATGTCACTGCATTCTTTTACCTCGAGTAACCCTGGATTTGGCAACAAGGGAAAAATCTCTCGTTTGAATAGTTGCCTTTGAATTCCAAACCTGTTTTCAAACTTGAAATCCCCCCATCCACCTCAATGCTTCCTCTGACACCCAGCTTCCACCTTCCCATCATTGCTGACTGCCAGAAGGTACGAAGCACGATCTGTGCTGCTCCTGAACTATGGCTCCTGAAATCCTTGTCCCTCCTTCCGCTCTGACTGATGTAGTACCCGGGCTGCAAACTCTAAAATTCCCTCCCTGAACCTCTCAGCCTCGCTTTCCTCCTTCAGACACTCTTTAGGAACTTTGACCATCTGGCCTACTCTCTGCTTGTGGTTTGGGTGTCATGCTTTGTTTTATAATGTGAAGCCCCTGAGGGTTTTTTATTTAGTTAAAGGTGTTACATAAATAGTGTTTGTTGGGGTTATTCTACAGCTTATAGAATTGGCCGACGTGAGTAAGTGGGAAATGATTCCTTGCGTGAAGTCAGGACGTCCCAAATCACTTTATCATCAATTGAACACCGTTGCAAGGTCTCAACAAGAACAGTGAGATAACCAATCAGATCACCTGGAAGGCGCGGTGGCACAGTACTTAGCACTGCTGCCTCACAGCCCCAAGGACCCAGGTTCGATTCTGACTTTGGGTAACAATCCATGTTGGGTCTGCACTTTCTCCCTGTGTCTGCGTGGGTTTCCTCCGGTTTCCTCCCACCGTCCAAAGGTGTGCAGGTTAGGTGGATTGGTCAAAATAAATTGCCCCTTAGTGTCCAAAGGTTAGGTGGGGTTACAGGGATAGGTTGGAGGAGTAGGCCAAGGTGGGGTGATCTTACAGAGGGTCGGTGTTGACTTGATGGGCCGAATGGCTTCTTTCTACACTGTAGGTTTTCTATTGGCTTTATTTGTTTGTAGTGTTGGCTGATCAGGAGATAGTTATTGGCCCATGGTGAACTCCCTGCTCTTCTTCAAGATGGGGCATGGAACCTTTTAACTTTACCTGAGGGGTCAGAGGATGGACATTGGTTCAATGTCTCATCAGCGAAATGGCTCCTCTGACACTGCGGGACTCCCTCAGTACTGCCCCCTGGGAGCAGGGAGGGAGGGAGCTGTACCTCCAACTCAAGAACTAAGGGTGTGAACTGTAGATAGCTCGACACCAGAGATTGCCACAAAGCAATAAAACACTACCTCAGCAAAGACACTTCAGTGATGGCCCTGATCAAAGCTTTCAGGAAGTGTTGCCATTTGGAACTGGCCACTCCAAGGGTTAAAGGTTTGTACTGTTTGCCCAGGTCTGGAGGTGGCACAGGGACAGAGACAGAGAGCGAGAGAGGAGGCGGGGAGTTGAGGAAGATAGGACAGCAGAATGGACAGTGGTCAGCAAAAGAGTTAAAAACTAATGAATGAATCTTGGCATTTCCTCAATGACATCACTGGCTGAAATCACATGGGTGATTTTTTTTTGCCAGAGGGAGTGTGTGTGAAGTCTGCAGCCTTGCTGATCTCACTGTGGCAGGAGGAATTTATTTGACAAGCAGGCCATCAGACAGATTGCTGTCCACAGGCAGACAGCTCAGACCCAGCTCAGCTCCTGACATCCACTGCCACTGAGGTAAGGAACTGCTCAACAATCATTCCAGTTTCAATGGATCAAATATACTTCTGTTGCACGAAATTATGATGGTGAAGGCAACCAAGGCAAGTCTATAAATGACATTTTAAAATAATGTAAATACAGCTCTTTCTGCCTTTCAGTAATTATCACCATTCATAATTTCCCAGTCAGCTTTAATATTTAATGATGTGGAGATGCCGGCGTTGGACTGGGGTGAGCACAGTAAGAAGTCTGACAACACCAGGTTAAAGTCCAACAGGTTTGATTCAAACACTAGCTTTCGGAGTACTGCTCCTTCCTCAGGTGAATTCCTCACGAGGAAGGAGCTGTGCTCCGAAAGCTAGTGTTTGAAACAAACCTGTTGGACTTTAACCTGGTGTTGTAAGATTTCTTGCTTTAATATATAAACGTGTGCAACTGAATTTGCCTTCAAGCAAGCTTAGCATAGAGATGGATCGGGTGGAGATTGAGACTTTTCAAGTTGCCTTGCTGGCTCTTATTTGTCACTAAAGTAAAATGAATGCGTGAAGTTGCTGTTCAGTTACGTGCAGCTCTGTCTAGAATTGTGCAGAGTAGAATTTTGTCCGGTGCTTAAGATGAGGACTTAACATCTGGGAATGCACAAATGGATCGTTGAAGCAATTCCTGAATATCGGACAGAGGCTGATGGGGGGGGGGGGGGGGGGGGGGGGGTTGCAAGTATTGGTTTTCATTTCGTTATAGCGATTTTTCTTTCGTTTAAAAATAAGAGACTCGGCGTTTCAAAATAATTAATCAAAGAATAAAAGGGAGGAGGAAATGAGGACTTTTTTTGAACTGCATAGTACTGCCTGAGAAAAGTAGTGGAATCGTTCAGCAGCAACTTTGGAAAGAAGGGGAATGGGGGTGAATATTTGATGAAGAGGTTTTTACAGGGTTACAGGGACAGAGCGGGGTTGTGACTTATTGAGATCTCTCAGAGAACTGGCACAGTCGTGATGGTCTGAATGTCCTCTTCTTGTGATCTGGGATCCTATAGTATTTGGATTGCTAGGATGGAGAGGCTGATCTACACATGGTTTAACTAGAGAAATTCTCTGGCTGTTGCGATTCAATTTTCCCGCCGGCAGAGCAGTCCCGGGAAGTTTCCCGGGAAGTTACAATGGGAAATCCTATTGACAATCAGCGGGAAGACAGAATCCCGGCGAGAAACACGCAGCTTGGCGAATGGGAGAATCCTGCCCATCTGTGTCAGGAGATGGAGCTTACATTTGAACCTGCCCAATGCCGGACACTTCTCCCCGATCCTGCCAGCCTCCGGGTTACAAACTCTATTGTAGGACAGGTGCCAGGTTCATACTGCACATCAATACACCACAGAACGGAGAAATGCCACAGTTACAAGCCTGGAACAGGCAGGGCACTGTTCATGTATGTGTGTCAGATTGGATTCTGCCTTTAACAAAGTCTGTCCCTGTTCAAATGCTCAACAGTCTCGGCTTGCTCTGATGCCCTCCCTGTCTCACCGTTTTGAAGGTTATGTCGGTGCACATTATTGAATATTTTCAATTCATTTCACCTTTGCAATTCACTTTTGCCTGGTGATCGATGATTGTTGGATCATCGGGTTGGTTCTCCGGTCCCCCAGCCGTGTGTTCCTCATTGGGAATTTCCCATTAAAGCCACTCCATTCCGCTGGGAATCCTGCAGGTGGGAATGTGCTGCCGGAGGGAATAGAGAATCTCAACAGCCGGAGAATCCCAGCCACAGAGTCTTCAGGGGCTGGAGAAGACTACTTCTTCATCCCCGTGTTGGCTCTTTAGGAGAGCTGTCCGTGCTTATCCTAAATCACTGACTATTCACCCATTCACACTCACAGGTTGTGTCAATAGTACAGGTGCTGTTTCCAATATTGCCCATGCATCAGTTGGGAAATCAGTTTTACAAGGTTGCTTGGATGTGACCGATTCATTATGTTTGGCATGTCTCTCGGTGACATCTATCCCTTCCCCCCCCCCCTAATTTCCCCACTCCTCCCATTCCACACCCCTTAATTCCCCCAAATCCCCCACACCACCATACCCTCACTCCCCCATTCCTTCACTCCCCCTATTCCCCCCATTCCCTCACTCCCCCCATTCCCTCACTCCCCCACTCCCCTATTCCCTCACTCCCCGATTCCCTCACTCCCCATTCCCTCACTCCCCCATTCCCCCCATTCACTCACTCCCCCATTCCCTCACTCCCCATTCCCCCTTCCCCTATTC